>NW_006408594.1:320403-328068 GCF_000296735.1 Chrysochloris asiatica | reverse complement strand
TATGGGTTGGTACCAACTCAATGGCACCTAACAACAACAAATTAGTATCAGCAGCAGTGAAGGGAGGAAATGAGTAAGCACGTCTTTTCTGTGATCACTGGTCCATTAATACAGTCTGGGAAGAGTCACAGCCTATGCTTGGACACCGTGAAGCAGTTAGGACTACAACTTGAAACCACACCCTGGACCATTCCTGGACTGTCTGGGGCACAGCCCTCAGCCTCATCCTCAACCTCCAAGAGTACACCTGCTGGATGCTGGAGGAGGAGCAGGTCTGGGGCATCTTCCTTCTCAAACCTCACCATGAATCATAAAGGGGCCAACACTCTTCCCACGGTGCAGTAAAACCCAAAAGACTGCCCTTCAGGTACCGTTTCCTTCCTCTCTCAGCTAAAATTAACTTGAATTTCATCTGGAAGGTCTGGAAGAACCACACAGCCATGATACAGTTGACCCTGGTGAGCATGCACAACCAGCTGCTGACAAGACAAGCTCCTTGCAGCTTGCAGCCTTTGTCAGAGCCACCCAGACCACACTCTCAATGCCAGCAAATAGCCGAGGACCCCCAGAAATGCTGTTCTGCAAATACAGGGCCTGTCTCCTTCTTTTCAGACTTTGGCTATGAGGATAAAGGGCAATTTGGAGCTGGAGGATGAGGGGGAAGGCCTGACTCACTTCAGTAGGGAACAGTAGCAATAAGAGAGAAATTGGCAAGACTGTGGTCAGTTTCACTTCTGTTGCCCTCCAACTCTGAGCAGCTGTGAAACTGTGCTAAGAGATAATTTCTCTGGGCTGATAGCTGTGGTCATGCATGTAGGGCTAAGGAGCCGCTAAAAGTAGTAAGAGCTCAGATAGGACCCTATCCTGTCTGGGCTCTGTGCTTCCTCTCCTCCATAGTGGGCTGGGCCTCAGCAACAGCAGTACCAAAAGAAACGTCCCAACAGTATTTATTAAGGAAAAAAAAATTTTTTTTTTTTGGTAAAATCATACAATTAGGGAAAACTGTAGCGTCTTAGAGGTTCTGCTTGGAGCCTGTTCCAGATTCTAACAGCAGGGGGAGCTCTCCATTTAAGAACTGTTATGTGATGTTATGCGAAGCGCCACCCAGTCAGTTTCGACTCACAGCAACCCTATATAGGGTTTTCCAGGAGTGGCTGGTGAACTTGAACTGTCGACCTTATAATTCAGACAGTGCTTTATACCACAGTACCACAGTCTAAGAAAAACCAGTCCCACCAGGTCCCTCCCCAGCCACCAATAGTACTGCAGGGTAGCCAAACTATTGGAGGGCAGCCTTGGGCCAGCAGACATCCCTACACTTACATCCCTAAACCTAGCTCAGAAGCCTTGAAATGCAGGAACCTGTAAGGGGGTGTGCTGGATCAGCAAGAGAGTTTATCACATGGATGCAACAACAGCACAAAGAATCAGGAGAAAACCACCGTGTTCCCACCCCCAACCTATCTTTCTGTCTGCCGAGCACTCATCACTGTCTGACATTCTTTACAGCCATGCTCTATATTCTAATTATGTGTTGATTGTCTATTTCCTACCATTAGAATTTAAGCTCCATCAGGGCATGGTAAGGGGTCTGGCCTCCAGTTCCTGGTGGTATCCTCAGTGCCTATAGAATCTGACATGGTACACTCTCAGTATTTAGTCACTGAACCAATAAACTAATGAACAGTTCATTAACAAAGGATACAAAGTATACCCTAGAGCTAGAAGAATCTATGCTAGAGCTCACAACCTTCACTCATCTGAACAAGCCAAGGTTTCGACTCTCATTAAAATTACACAGAAGTCCTGGTTAGGGTTATGTTCTAGTCCCTGGTTCTACCAATTGCTACTGGTGTGAAACGTATTATGACTGCTTTCTGTGTCTTATTGTTTTCTTCTGTGGAAAGAGGATCTGCCCACCTCCCAGAACTCCTCTAAAAATCAATGAAAATGATCCAGGTATACAGTAGAACAGACAGGGGGCAAAGTTAGGTGAACTTCTCAGCCATACCCAAACACCTTGAGGGACTCAGTTACTGGACTTGAGGGCTTAGGGTTACAGTCTCAGGGAACATCTAGGTCAACTGGTATAACGTAGTCCATAAAAACAATGTTCTACATACTACTTTGCTGAGTAATGACTGAGGTCTTAAAAGCTTGTGAAAAGCTATCTAAGATACAACACCTGGTCTCTTCCTGTCTGGAGCAAAGACGAGTGAAGAAAACCAAAGACTGAAGGAAACAATTAATCCAAATAATAATGGACCACATACACCACAACCTCCAATAACCTGAGACAGGAAAAACCAGATGGTGCCCAGCACCGTGACCAACCACTCGGATCAGGATCACAAAAGAAGGCTCTGAACAGCACCATGACCAACCACTCAGATCAGGATCACAAAAGAAGGCTCTGAACAGCACCATGACCAACCACTCGGATCAGGATCACAAAAGAAGGCTCTGAACAGCACCATGACCAACCACTCGGATCAGGATCACAAAAGAAGGCTCTGAACAGCACCGTGACCAACCACTCGGATCAGGATCACAAAAGAAGGCTCTGAACAGAGTAGGAGAAAAATACAGAACAATATTCAAACTCAAAAACACCAAACTTACTGTTTTGGTGGACACTGGTGGAATCCCCAAGACTATGGCCCTCAGATGCCCTTCAAACCTGGATCTACCTGCCACCGAGATTGCCTTTCAAGTCAAACAACAGACAGACCTATAAAGTGTACAATAACATCTGTGAGCACCGTGCTCAGAATGTGCTCCTCAAGTCAAGCACATGAAACCAACAGGACAGCATGTGCCCCCAAACCAAGACGACAGGAAAGGACAGGAAAGATGGATGAATGGAAAGGGGGAAGCCAGGGAGGACATGGGAGAAGCACTGTTACACTGAAGGACTGCAACTAACATAAATTAGTGGAGTGGAAAACTAATGTGCTTTGTAAACTCTTACACAAACCATAACAAGATACTTGAAAGATGAAAAAAGAAAGTGCACTAGTATGCTTAAAAACAAACAAAAGCAACTGTAAGTGGGGGTGTGCTGATGCCCGTATTTACGGCAGGTCTAGCACACATTCTTTGCACTCAACTCCTAACTGAAAGGAAGGTTTGGTGATCTACTTCCAGAAGATCAGTCATCAAAGAGCCTATGGGGTGCAATTATACTCTGAAACCCTAGAGTTTCATGTATTTAGAACTGACTTCATGGCAATGGGTTTAGTTTTTCCGTCCTCAAAGACATTCATTTGATTGGCTCATGGGTTCAATTCCCACACAGGTCACAGGTGATTTAACTCCTGGCTGGCTAGCTGTCTCAACAATAAGCCTGTACATTAGAAATCCCAAGAGGTAAGGCACAAACAAACTCATGGGACAATTCACAGAGCAGTATCTTGGGAGGAGAAGAGTCTAGATTATCATCAAACACAAACCATGGTGCACCACTAATGGGCATGAGTGACGTTCAGAGAACATGTGAATTCCTATTTGGTTCCAATGAATTAAGGAAATTTTCAGGGAGGAACAGATTAATATTTAGTACCTACTTATGTGACAGGTACTGTTCTAGATGTTTAGAACATGTTAGCTGATTTAAAATTCCTAATGATTCCAACATGGTAGGCAATATTACATTTTACAGATGAGGACACACACAGGCTAGGTTAGTAAATGGCAGTCAGGATTACCACCTCATCTGTTTTACACCAGAATTCCAGATACTTCTGTGGGTTGGTCTCTTAACTTCAGAGAATGGAAAAGAATGAACTGAGTGGATGGGAGGTGAGGCGGCTTCAGTGGCACACTGCTCAGATGCAGCTTAAGTCACCGTGATGTGGAAAGGTCAGCTTGCCCTTAGCACTGAGCACATACAGGTATGACAACTGCATGAATGAGGAATATCAAAGCGGCTGTGGGCACAGAGCCATGGTTAGAAAGCTGAAGCTCAATGTGGAGCGAAAGGAGTCACCTTCAGCAATGACACTAGGAGAGAAGCAGGGAGGGGACATGAAGGCCAGATCATTAGGTGGCAGGTAGTCAGGGACTGGTCAATAGACCCAGCAATGATGACTAAGGAAAGACGGTGAGACAGTAATTACCAATCCCAAAAGATGGGTTCATTTTACAGTGACAATAACATCAACAACAGCTCACAGGATCCTCTGAGCAGCCCGGGAGGTAGGGCCTTGGTTCCTATATTACACATAATGAAACACACACATAATGAAATGAATGCTAGGTATGATGCATGTGAATGGGTGAACTGGACACCATCCCAAGACTAGTTCTGTCTTCCCTTTGTCTTTGTCTAATCTAAGCCTTGCGACAATGTCGTCTTCTCTCACTCCCAAAGATTCCAATTCAGTTTGTGCTGCTCCTTCCTTTTGGAGTCCCGCTTTCAAGTGGCAGGTTCAGCAATTTGGCAGTCATTCCTCCTAGCCGAAAGAAGGGGGCCGCGGCCACACCCCCTCCAGGTTTCTGTGGGATCTCCCTTCTCTGGCTCATCTGGGGAGTACAGGCTCTGGAACACTGAGGTCTGGAAAGGGAGAGTCCTCCTTGTGTGTGCAGTCCACTTGTTAATCCCCCAACTGGTCATCCAGTGCTGCAGATGGAAGGATCCTTCAAGCAGGCCTGGGCTCTCTGACTGTAGGAGTCAATGGCAGTGTATTTACAGGCAAATCACCTTAAGCTTCTATGCTAAGGATTAAGGGATGAGACATAAGGAAGCAAACCAGAATAGATCATTTAGGCTTTAAAGTTCAGGCCTCTGCAGTTCTGGAAAAAGGGGACCTCGTGGTACAATGGTTGAGCGTTTGGCGGCTAACTGAAAGACCAGCAGTCTGAACCCACCAGACTAACAAGCCCTATGGCACAACTGTCATATGGAGCTGCTGCAAGGCAAAATCGAGCTGGTGACACAACACAAACAACAAGAGTTGTTTAAAAAAGAAAAGACAGTTAACCCACTCAGATGTGCCCAGTTAGGAGGGCCACAGCCTCCCTCCTCCTCTTTGTTACTGCCTTAATGGCTGCCAACTGTTGGTGTTAAAGTGCCATCAAGTCAGTTCTGACCCACAGCGACCCTGTATAGGGTTTCCAAGGAGAGGCTGGTGAGCTTGAACCACCAACCTTGTGGCTCAAACTGACTTTGCAGTCCAGCGCAGTTGTTGTCGTTGTTTGTGCTGTGGAGTCGATTCCGACTCATAGCGACCCTGTACAGAGTTTCTGAGGCTGTAAATCCTTATGGAAGCAGAAAGCCTCATCTTTCTCCTGCGGAACAGCTGGTAGTTTCAAACTGTTGACCCTCAGGTTAGCAGCCCGACTGGTAACCGCTATGCTACCAAAGCTCCTTAGTCCAGCGCAGTAGGACAGGATATTACTCATTCAGAAACATCATTTCCCCAGAAGTCTCTGGAAAGAAAAGGTCCCACTGCAGGCACAACCTTGTGGGTCTACACTGCTGTTGTTTGCAGTCAGGCCGTTTCCAACACACAGTTATCCTACAGGACAAGGTAGAACTGCCCCATAAGGCTTCCTAGGCTGTAAAGCTTACAGAAGAGACTGCGACATCTTTCTTCTGCAGAACACTTGATGGGTTCGAGCCCCTGACCTTTCAGTTAACAGTCAAGCACTCAGTCAGTGCACCACCAGGGCTCCTGTGTGTGTGTCTCTAGAAACAGGGCATGCCAACCCTTCACTGCCAGCCCCTGAGAGCTGGTTCTGTTGGAATACTTAGGCCGTTGAGCAAACAAAGGGGGTGTTCAGGAAAAACAACCATGTTCCCCTAAGAAACCAAATGCACAGAGGCGGCTAAGAGGTGTGATAGCCTTAGTCACAGTTTCAATTTTAGATGTGGGACCCACCTCCCCTTCCCCTGCCTACTTGTTCCCTTTTCTCACCATCATCACCCATTTTCTTGCTTCCCTTACACATTTACTGCCTTAGTTAAATGCAGTCATTTGTGAATTTAAAAAACAAAAAGAGAAAGCTTTCATTTTATTTCTTTTTTCATATACAAGGAGAGCGAACACCTTGCTCGGTGCATACCTGCAGGGCCTTGCAGCTTATGTTGTCCCAGTCCCAGGATTAGATGTGGCAGCTAAGTATGAGCACCTGGGGAAGTCAACCTGTCCCATTCACTTAGTGAATAAACCAGTGCTTTCCCCACCCACCCACCGCCATCGAGTTGATTCCAACTCATAGTGACCACTAGGACAGCGCAGAGCTGCTCCCCTGATGGTTTCTGAGACAGTCAATCTTTATAGGAGCAGACAGACTCAGCTTTCTCCCATGGAGTGGCTGGTGGGTTTGAACCACCAACTTTGTGGTTAGCAGCCCAATATGTAACCAACTGATCCACAAGTTGGTTAAATATGTAGGCAGGTCAAGCAATCATCTACGACCCACAGAGCAGTTCTGGAAATGCCCCTCAGCATTTATACATCACAATCATTAAGGAATACTTATGAGATGCCTGGCTTTGAATGTCACTTTATTAGGTGCTAGCATAGCTTATTAAGAGCCCTGGTGTGGTGCTACAGGCTAATGCGTTAGGCTGCAAGGTCAGTTTGAACCACAAGGTTGGCAGTTCAAACCCAACCCATCAGCTGTTTCTCAGAAACCCTATACAGAGCTGCTACGGGTTGGAAACTACTCCATAGCACTCAGCAAAAACAACCACAAAGATTAATGCACTTGGACTGCAAGGTCAGTTTGAACTCCAAGGCTAGCAGTTCAAGCTCACCAGTTGCTCCTCAGAAACCCTATACAGAGTCACTATGAGTTGGAAACTGACTCTACGTCACTTTAACAACAACATAGTAGCTAACATATGAGGAGTCCTAGTGTGGCACTGTGGGATACAGCACTGGACCATAAGGTTGGTTTGAACCACAAAGTCAGTGGTTTAGACTCACCCGCCATTCCTTGGAAACTTCGTGTAGGGTCACTATTAGTCAGAACCGACTCAATGGCACTTAACAACATCGTAATTAAAAAGACAGCCCCCAAGAGTCTTCACATCAAGTATCAATCCTATCCCTTCCCCTCTGTGTACAGGGCACATAGGGACAGGCAACTTAGACACTGGATACTTAAAATGAGGGGGCGATAAAGCATGAAGTGACTGGCTTTCAAGGTTTCAAGAAGGAGTTTAGTTTAAGAGTGTGCAGGGGAAGGTAGAGTCCCCACTGAATAGTTTTCATTTTGTCTAGACGGCTCTGGTGAAAACTGATGGGCATAAGATTCTTATGATTCAATAGTGAATAAGCATTATCATGACTAATTATGACCGTCACAACTGTAAAGGTAGAAGTTTTGTAACAATCTCACATTCCAGAAACAGAGGATTCTAGGACTGTCAAGGGAGAAGAGCACAAGCAGAATGTGGGACCTTATACAGAGAAGCAGTGACACCAGAGATGGAGGCAGAGATGAGGACATGGAGCGAGGGAGCAGCTGAGGACCCTAGACTTATGGAAAGAGAGGGATTGAGTGCTGGCGGCCAGGAGGCAGGCTTGCAGAATGTGCCCCTTGGTTGTTTAAATTAGTATATATTCCTGTGTGTTTTTGTGTACATCCCCCATGAAACACACACACACACACACACACACACACACACACAAACCAACCAAACAACAACAAAAA
>NW_006408594.1:317558-318506 GCF_000296735.1 Chrysochloris asiatica | reverse complement strand
GTCTGAAGTCTGAGAGACAAAGTCTCACCATCCTGGCTTCTAAGGAGCACTATGGTTGTACTTCTTCCAACACAGATTTACTTGTTCTTCTGGCACTCCATGGTACTTTTAATACTCTTCTCCAACACAACTCAAATGCATCAATTTTTCTATGATCTTCTTTTATTCATTATCCAACATTTGCATGCATGTTGTCGTTGTGGTTGTTATATGCCGTGGAGTCGGTTCCGACTCATAGCGACCCTATACAGGGTTTCCAAGGCTATACATTTTTACAGGAGCCACTTTAAAAAGGTCTTGTGCAGCAGTTTGCCTAATGCAGTATGTTGTTTGATTTCTTGACTGCTGCTTCCGTGAGTGTTGATGATGGATCCAAGCAAAATGAAGCCTTTGAAACTTCAAACTTGTCTCCATTTTTCCTGATGTTATTTATTGGTCCATTTGTGAGGATTTTGGTGTTTTTACATTCAGAAATCAAAAGGCTGTGTGTGGTCTCTGATCTTTATCAGCAAGTCATTTAAGTTCACTTAACTTCCCCCATTTCTGATGCCATAGTCTTCATATAACCCAGCTTCTCAGCTTATTTCCTAAACACACGGATTGAGGAAGTATGCAGAAAGAATACAACCCTGGCACACACTTTTCCAGACTTTAAACCATTCAGAATCACCCTTGTTCTAACAACTACCTCTTTGTCTACATACAGGTTCCTCATGAGCACAATTGAATGTACTGGAATATTAATTGTTCCCAACGTTATCCACTGCTTGTCATGATCCACACAGTCAAAAGCATTTGCCTAGTCAATAAAGCACAGGTAAACATTTTCTGGTATTCTCTTCTTTTAGCTAAGCTCCAGGAGCTCTGGTAGCGTAGTGGTTACGAATCGGGCTGCGAACCTTAAGGTCAGCAGTTCGAAACTACCAGCTGCTCCACGGGAGAAAGATG
>NW_006408594.1:271488-310628 GCF_000296735.1 Chrysochloris asiatica | reverse complement strand
TATAGGCAGAAGATGGACTTACAAGCTTTCTATGGTGATATTTCTGGCTATTCCTTTCTCTCCTCGTCAAGTGTCTGTTTTATAATGGTATGCCAGGGCACTGAGTTAGTTTTGACTACTAATGACCCTGTATAAGGTTTCTGAGGAGCAGCTATTGAGTTTCAACTGCCAACCTTGCAGTCAAGTGATTCTCCTACAGCGCCACACCAGAACTCCATGTAGGACAGAGTGAAACTACTCCACAGGGTTTCCAAGTCTGTGGCGCTGTTTAAGATAAGCACTGGACAACCAACCACATGTCAGCAGTTCAAAGACATCAGCCCACAATTCAATAGAAAGATGGTACTTTCTGGTCCCATAAAGATTTAGATTTTTGGAAACCCTATACAGGGTCACTATGAGTTGGAACCTATTCGACAGCACCTAACAACAACAATCTTTGTGGAAATCGACTGCCTCATCTTTCTCCTGTGAAGTAACTGGTGGATTTCAGCCACTGCCTACTGGTTAGCAGTCAAGCACCTCTCTAAAATTCGTAAACTGAAATGTGTCACTTTGATGTCTAAGACAGACCTAACTTAAACTATTATATCTTTTCAATCATCTCATAAATCCAAAATCAAACCCACTGCCAATGAATTGATTCTGACTCACTGTGATTCTGTATAGCATTTCCAAGGCTGTAAAGCCTCATATTTCTCCTGCAGAGCGACTGGTGGGTTCAAACTGCCAAACTCATGGCTACCAGTACAGTGCTTACCCTACAAAGCTAGCAAGGCTCCTCAATCATCTCATGTGCAGGCAAAAAGAGAAGACACAAGAATTGGTGCATTTGAACTGTGGTTTAGTGAAGAATACTGAATATATCATGGCCTTTCAGAACAATGAACACATCTGTCTTAGAAGAAATACAACCTGAGTGCCCCTTAGAAGCAAGGATGGCAAGACTTCATCCTGCTTAATTTGGACATGTCATTAGGAAAGATCAATCCCCAGAAATGAACAAGTGGATGAATTAAGAAGTTGCCTCAACAATGGACTAAAACACTGATCAGAGATCATGGAGATGACAGGACTGGTCAACATTTCCTTCTGTTACACATTAGGTTGCTGTAAGTCAAGAGCTAACTCAACAGCACAGTTAAATCCACGGGTAGTGCATAATGCACTCAGTTGTGAACCAAAAGGATGGAGGCTTAGAAGCACCTCAGAAGCAAGGTATGCTGGTCTACTTCTGATAGCTCACCCAATGAAAACCCTATGAGGGACAGTCTTACTTTGATACACACTCGACTCAATAGCAACTGAGTTTCACATTCTAACTGACTGCCAAACCAAGATTGGACTTTGGTTATTCTGATCTCAAACTCAACTCTTTTTTATGTATTCATATTCAGCATTTGAGAAAGAGAGAATAAAAACACTCCCCTGATCAAGTTATCTTTCTTCTCTCACCCCACAAAATTGCAACAGTTACCAAAAAATCAACAGACAACTGTGATTTTACTTTGATCTTTCATATTTATCTTCTCCTAGCTATTCCTTTGAAAATAAATGCTGCCTTGTTGTTTTCTTTTCCCTCCAGCCCACTTTTGAAGGGGCCAACATAGCAGAAAAGGGAATCATTGTATAATCACTCACACTCTATCCAAAGTTAACTCCATCCACATCCCTTGGGCACAAAGGTTTGTCACACAACTCTAGGCAGTTCATTAATTGCAGAAACTGACTGCTAACATGGTACAAGGTCACAAGAGGGGCAGGTATGTCAGGCTTTTTCCAGAACTGGAGGCAGGGACCTCTAGTGTCTATAACCTACCCCTAAATATGCATCGGCCTCCCCTCACTTACAACTGTGGTATCAACTCTTGAATTGTACAAGGCGAGCCTCTACTTCTGCTTCTTGGAGAGAAGAGAGTAGCAATGTCCACACCAACACTAACAATGAAAGAGGAGTTGACACAACTGTGGGCACGATCCCGGGCATTAGAATGTCTACAGAGTGCAAGCAGTTTTCTGGAATGCGTAGTCCTCATCAGTCTTGAGAATTTTAATCTTTAGTAAGGCTCCTCAAGAGACCTTGATGCCACTTAAATCTGATAGTCACGGAGAGCTGACCTACCCAAAAGATGGAGAGATAGTAAAGATGGTACCTGCTCATTCTCCACAACCAAGCAAGAGTCAAAAGAACCCTTGGTCTCAAAGCACCTAAGTCAAACTTTCAAGTCCGTTGGCTGTATTGTTGTTAGGTGCCATCGAGTTGGTCCTGACTCATAGAGACCCTATAGCACAACAGAATCAAACACTGCTTGGTCCTGCATCAGCCTCACAATTGTTAAATTTGAGTCCACTGATCCTGCCACTTTGTCAATCCATCTGCTTTGAGTCTTATTTTTCTCTGACTCTACTGTGCCAAGGATAATGATGTACTTTTGCAGGGACAGGTCCTTCCTAATAACATGTCCAAAGTATGAAACACAGCCTCATCATCTTTGCTTTTAAGGAACATTCTGGTTGTACTTCTTCCAACACAGATTTGTTTGTTCTTCTGTTAGTCCATGGTACTTTTAAAATTCTTCTCTAATACCATAATTCAAATGCATCAATTCTTCTAAGGTCTTTCTTACTCACTGTCCAACTGTTACATGCATATGAAGCAACTGAAAATAGCATAACTGGGTGACACACACCTTAGTTCTCAAACGTGTGCAGCAGATTTGCCTAATGCAATTCGTCCTTTGATTTCTCTACTGCTGCTTCCATGAGTGTTGATTGAGGATCTAAGAAAAAAGAACTGATAACTTCATTATTTTCTCCATTTATTATTTACTGCTACAGTTGTGAGGATTTTTGTCTTCTTTACATTAAAGAGCAACCCATACTGAAGGCTATAGTCTTTGATTTTCATCAGTAAGTATTTTAAGTCCTCTTAGCTTTCAGCAACCAAGGTTGCATATTACAGGGTGTTAATGAGTCTTCCTCCAATCCAGATGCCATGTTCTTCTTCATATATCCAGTATTTTAGAGTGGTTTCGAATTGGGCTGTGAACTACAAGGTCAGCAGTTCGAAACTACCAGCTGCTCCACAGGAGAGAGATGAGGCTTTCTGCTCCTGTAAAGATTTACAGCCTCGGAAACCCTGTTCAGGGTCACTATGGGTTGGAACTGACTTGACAGCACTTAACAATAACGAGTCTTCCTCCAATCCAGATGCCATGTTGTTCTTCATATATCCAGTATTTAGATTTTTTGCTAAGGAATACAAGCTGAATATGTATGGGGAAAGGATGCAACCCTGATATACATCTTTCCTGATTTGAAACCATTCAGTATCTCCTTGTCCTATTCTAACAACTGCCTCTTTGTCTATGTACAGTTTCCTCATGAACACAATTAAGTGTTCTAGAATACCCATTCTTCACAATGTTATCCATAGTTTGCCATGGTCCACACAGATGGAAGCTTTTACACTGTCAATAAAGCACAGATAAACATCTTTCTGATATGCTCTGATCCACCTAATGTCAGCAATGATATCCCTAGTTCTACCTCATCTTCTAAATCCAGCTTCAATTTCTGGCAGTTCCCTGTCAATGTACAACTGCAACTGCTTTTTAATTATCTTCAGAAAAATTTTACTTGCATGTGGTATTAATGCAATTAATATTGTTTTATGATTTTTGCATCCCATTGGGTCACCTCTCTTTGGAATGGCACAAATATGGATCTTTTACAATCAGTTGGCCAGGTAGATGTCTTCAAAATTTCTTGGCATAGGTGAATGAGTGCCTCCAATGCCTCATCAGTTTGCTGAAATTTTTCAATTTGTATTCCATCAATCCCTGAAGTCTTTTTTTCATGAATGCCTTCAGTTCAGGTTGGACTTCTTTTCCTAGTTCCATCAGTTCTTGATCACATGCTACCTCTCAAAAAAGTTGAACATCAACTACTTCTTTTTGGTACGGTGACAATGTAGTCCTTTCTTCCTTTTTTTTTTTTCTCCCCCAGTTTTTTTCAACTTGAGGAATGCTGAGAATGTTTTTGGTTTTCTGAATCTGGGTCTTTGCACACATTTCATTACAATACTTGACTCTCTTCTTGAACTGCCTTTTGAAAATTTCAGCTCAGCTCTTTTACATCCTCATTTCTTCTATTTGCTTTAGCTTCTCTACATCGGAGAGTAAGTTTCAGGGTCTCTTCTGACATCCATTTTGGTCCATTCTTTTCTTTTTTTAAAAAAAGATCTTTTGTTTTCTTCCTGTATGATGTTCTTGATGTCATCCCACAACTCTTCCGGTCTTTAGTGTCCAATGCATCAAATCTGTTCTTGAGATGGTCTCTAAATTCAGGTGGATCTATTCAAGGTCATATTTTGGTTCTTGTGAACTTGTTTTCATTTCCTTTAGCTTCAGCCTGAACTTTCATATAAGCAATGGATGATCTGTTCCACAGTCTGCCCTTGGACTTATTTTGGCTGATGATTTGGAGCTTTTCCAACTGCTTCTTCCCATGGTTGTAGTCAATTTGATTCTTATGTATTTCAACTGGTGAGTTCCATTTGTATAGTCACCTTTTTATATTGTTTAACAAAGGTATTTGAAATGAAGTCTTCATTGGTCTTTCAAAATTCTATCATGTGATCTCTCATATTGTTTCTATCACCAAGGCCTATTTTCCAACTACTGATCCTTCCTCTTTGTTTCCAACCTTTACATTCCAATCACTAGCAACTATTAATGCATCCTGATTGTTATGTGTCATCAATTTCAGATGGAAGAGTTTGTCAGAATTCTTTAAATTCATCAGCACTGACTTTAGTGGTTGGTGTGTAAATTTGAATAGGTGTATCAACTGGTCTTCCTATGACAAACAGCAATGTACTTCAAGGTAGATCCTGACATTTTCTCTTTGACGACAAATGCAATACCACTCCTCCTGAATTTGTCATTCCCAGCACAGTACGCCATATAACTGTCGGATTCAAAATGACTAGCACCGGTCCAGTTCACAAATACCTACAATTGCAATCTTTATGCATTCCATTCCATTTTTGATAACTTCCAATTTTCCTAGATTCATGCTTGGTACACTCCATGTTCCAATTATTAATGGATGTATGCAGATGTTTCTCCTCATTTTGAGTTGTGTCCCATCAGTTAATGAAGGTCCGGAAAGCTTTGCTCCATTTACGTCATTAGGGTCAACCCTACACCTTGACAGCACTTAACAACAACACTGGCAATAGACAGAGCAAACTTCCCTGCTAACTGAAAAGTTGGAGGTTCCAGTTCACCCAGTGATGCCTCAGAAGAAGGGCCTGGGGATGTACTTCTGAAAGCTCTATGATGCATGCTTCTACTTTGACACGTGTCAAATTGCCATATGTTGAAACTGACTGGAGAGTAGCTGGTTTTTACCTATGGCAGCCGAACCCCAGCTTAAGATCCATCAGTGAAGACTAATGGATACCTCGTCTGTCAGCTGAGATTCATCTCAGCACCTTCCTCTCAGGAGGACCTACAGCCACCAGGAAACAAGAGCCAGGAGTGGAGTGAGTCCTTTGGCCCTGGGGTCCCTGCACTGTGACGCTCCTGGATCCTGAGGAAGATTGAAGCCAAGACACATGGAGATCTCCAGGGAATACTGGGAGTATAGATGCTGAAAGGAGACAAGGACCTTTCTCCAGAGCTGACAGAAGTCTTCCCCTAGAACCAACACTCTGAATTTGGACTTATAGTATTGGTTCCATGGGATAAACACTGGACTGCAAACCATTAGGTGAGTTCGAACACCGCACTGCTCCATGGGAGAAATTTAAGACTTTCTGCTCCCCTAAAGATGTACAGCCTCTGAAACCCTATACGGGGTTGATACAGCTCAGAACAGACTTGATGGCACTTAACAACAGTAACAGCCTCCTAAGGAGCTCTGGTAGCCTAGTGGTTCCGAACTGGGCTGCGAGCCCCAAGGTCAGAAGTTCAAAACTACCAGCTGTTCCATGGGAGAAAGATGAGGCTTTCTGCTCCCGTAAAGATTTACAGCCTCGGAAACTCTGTACCGGATCACTATGAGTCGGAACCGACTCCACAGCACATAACCACCACCACCAAACTGTAAGATAATAAATTTCTGTTTGTTGAACAACAAAAAAAAAAGTTAATGGAAAGAAAATTTTAAATGGATAATGGAATTTTCCCATGAAACTTTTTGAAGCTCCCTCATACAAGGCATGCATTTCTGGGAGTCAAAAATGAGATTTTGCCAATTCCTCACACCCAATTCAAGGCCTTCTTCAGTTGGGCAATTTCTACATCTCTGCTGTTTGTATTTGAACCCTGGCAACTGTGCCCAATGGAAGGCTGCTATGGAAATGCTGCCCTTGGTTTGAACATCCCATGGGTGAGGAACACAGGTTCAATGGCATCAGGACAAGAATGCTCACACACAGGTCGGCTGGGTCACTGGTGTGTAAGAGTTTACACTAGAATCAGGGAGATGATTTTTCTTAGGATCCTTATCCAGGGACAGCAGGGGCTCTGAACCTGGGGCATAGTATACCCACTTACCATATCTATGAAGCCCCCCAATTGCTCGCTGAATTGTGTGTGATTGCTGGACAACTGTCTAGTGAGAGAGTGTATACGACTCTCCTAGGAGAAATCAAAAGAGAAATTAAGAACCTCTGAATCTGCCAGGGTTGTTATGACAGAAACGAAAGCTTTTAATCCTTACAACCAGCAGACAAAGCAACCTGGCACCTAGAAAACGAAGGAGTTTTTCTCACTCCCAGCAACTCTGACCTCTCCTCGCCAGCTGTGGGTCTTGATCTGACACTGTGTTCAATTTTCAAGTATTTTCACATTTGAAAATTTGATGCAAGACTGCAGGCTAAGTTCCATTATAAGTTGTGTCCTTCAGGCATTAACAATTTAAGGCACTTGAGTCAGAGACCTGGGACTGGCCCTGCTTCTGTCTTTCAGTGGCAGTGTGGCCTTCTGCAAGTCACATAACGCCCCCCCCCCCTTGAGCCTCAGTATAGTCAACCATAGAAGGGTAATTAATGTTAACTTCCTAGCAGGGTGATTGTTTGCATCAAACCAAGTAGAAGTGTTTTACCATCTGCTAGAAGCCACAGCTGCTCCGCGGGAGAAAGATCAGGCTTTCTATTCCCGTAAAGATTTACACCCTCGGAAACCCTGTACAGGGTTGCTATTGGTCGGAACCGACTCGACGGCACTTAACAACAACAACAACAGAAGCCACAAAAGGAGTCTCGTGGAGTTATAAGATAAGCACTGGGCTGCTAACCACAAGGTCAGCAGTTCAAACCCATCAGCTGCTCCTAAGGAGAAAGATGAAGTTCTCTATTCACATAAAGATTCACTGCTGTGGAACCCATATAGAGTCACTATAAGTAGAAATGAACTCAGTGGCAGTGGCAATAGGTGTTAGCCACATTAAGCTAGAGACATTGTCACTCTTTTTTCCTGTATTCTCCCTTTCCTACAGGCAACAGTGAATATATGGAGTCAAACGCTGAGAGATAACTAACTGGGCTTGACGTCCATATTTTTACACACTAAAATGCGTAGAAAAATATCCTGCAACAAAGACCATGAATCAAAGATTGTGTCAACAGTTCCAGGGACTGAGTTCATGTGAATGAAAGGATGAGCTTGGGTGTGAGGAAGGCACCATACATTCTGGGACAAGCAAAAGATCCAAAGCAACAGTCATAACATTTTCTGTCTACATCCTGTTTGGGTGTTCAGGATTACCACCCTCTCTGCTTTGGCATCTGGGCTGTCATCCTCACCCAAAATAGCAGGAAAGCCACCCACCAAGAATGGATATAAACAGTGAAGATGTATGCCACAACACAGAGGAACCTTGAAAACGTTATGCAAAATGAAGTAAGTTGGTCACAAAACACTATGTGTATATATATATATATATCCCCACTTGTATGAAATATCTAGAGTAAGTGAAGATATAGAGACCAAGGTTTATTAGGGGTTTGTGTTAAGTGTGATGGTTGCAAAACATGATGATGTCATTGAAGTGTATATATATATATATATATATATATATATAAAATGATGAAACAGAAAATGTTTCATAATATGTATTTTTACAATAAAAAAAAAGAAAACCCAATGTGGAGACTCAGAATACTAAATCTTTTCTTTCTCAGACGTACAAGCTCCTTTGGAGTCTCTCACCCTTGGCCCGGTGAAACTGAGAGCAGCTCTGACTGGAGAGAAGCCCTGAGTATGACATTGTATAACGTGAGTGACAACAGGGGCAGAAATCCCAAAAGATTAGAAATAGTTGTTGGCATTATTAAGTGCCGTCAAGTCGGTTCCAACTCATAGCAACCCTGTCCAGGGATTCCAAGGAGCAGCTGGTAAGTCTGAACCAGTGACCTTGTGGTTCAAACTGACTTTGTGGTCCAGTGCTTTAATCTACAGCGCCTTTGACATACGTACCAGATGTATTTGTATCTAGTTTGCCCACCGTAGCATCCTCTAAGGCTCCATACCAGTACACTGTCATTTCAGTACACAAGGAGGGCTTCAAAAATGCATGAAAAAATGAAATAGAAAGATAATAGAGAAGACTTCTGGCAAGATGGTGAATTAGGCAGATGCACTATATGGACCCTCTACAACAAAGATATGACAGACCAAATAAAATGGACACAGATGAAAATCCTGGCACTCTGACCTTCGGAAGAAAGATTAGAGAGGTAGATGGAGTGCTTGCTGGGAGGACAGGCCAAGCAGGGACAGCGAGAGGAGGAGAGTGACTGGTGAACGGCTGGGCAGACGCGGATCCACCATCTTGTGAGAGCACCTTTGGCAGTGGAGGGAGGCATGGCTAAAAACAGATTTGCATTGGCGTCCAGAAGGGCACATTTTTTTCCTTTTTTCCTCACACTCCTCTGGTGACCAGAGGTGTGGCCAACTCCCACCCTCATCCACCCCAGTGCAGACCCTGTTCTCTGGGAGTTCAGAATCATGTGGTTGTGCCATGTAAGTGTGAGTCAGAGGCTGTCTGAACTGCTTAGGTGTGTCACTTTGGTGCCTAGATTTAGGTGGGCTCGGCTCAAGACCTACAAAACCCACAGAAGCCACCAGACCACCATTAAACCAGTCATTCTGCCCCAGCTTCCCTGTGGTGCTAACAGACACAGAAACCAGCTCCAACAAGGGTCCCCACATACCACTTCTGGAATGAGTGCCCTGAACATAAATAACACCGAGGCCAACAGGAACTCCATCTAGGGCTAGGAACTCAGCTGTCACATCACTGCCACAACCATCTCATGAGCTCTTTGAATTGCAGGATCCCCTCAGAGATTTCTCCCCTCCAGGTTCAAAACCTGCAGTTTGTTTTTACTAATATAACCACCACACACTGCCCCTGAGAAAACACACAATTTTAGCCTACATGAAGAAACACGAGAGAATGGCTCAAACAACTGACTACGAAGCAGAGCCAGAAAATGTTTCTATAGACGGTGGTGATAGAACTAACTGAAAAAGAATTCAGAAGAATATTAATTAGGTACCTTTCAAAGGATCAAGAAAAAGATTGAGAAAAGCAGCAACACAATAAAAACTTTAACAGAATTCAGGAAAACACTACAAGAACAAACAGACAAAATAAATGAAAAATTTGAAACAATACAAGACCTACAATTAGAAATCCAGAAGAGTAATACTAAAATCTCAGACATCCATTGGATAAGACAGTACGAGGACAAAGGAGTAGATGTGAAGCAACGGAAGTCCTAATCAGTGAGCTTGAAAATAAATTTCTCAATACTAGTATGCTAGAAGAACAATTTAAAAAAAAAGGAACGAAAAAATCCAAAGACAGCCTATAAATAATGTGGGACACCATGAAGATGAACAACTTATGGGTGATCAGAATTCCAGAATGGGAAGAGATAAGCACGGAGAAAATTGTCGAAGAGTTATTGGAAGAAAATTTCCCTAACATAATGAAAGACTAGAAGATAAGCATACAAAAAGCTGAATGAACCCCAAATAAGTTAGATTCCAAAAGAAAATCACCAAGATATATCATAATCAAACTTTCCAAAATCAAAGACATGAAAACAATCCTAAGAACAGCTTGGGAAAAATGAAAAATTATCTACAAAGGAGAATCAACAAGACTAAGCTCTGATTTCTCAGCAGAAACCATGCAAGCAAGAAGACAATGGGGAAACATTTATAAAACCCTGAAAGACAAAAATTGCCAACCTACAATCAATCATATACCCAGCAAAGCAGCCCCTTCAAATGTGACAGCGAATTTAGGACATTTCTGGATATACAGAAATTAAAGGACTCTGTAATGACCAGACCAACTTTACAAACTATGCTAAAGGTGTTCTTTGGATTAAGAACCAAAAACATCAGACAACAACCTGAAATTACCATTCATGACAACACCATCCAGAACTTGATTCAGACACTTAAAACAAACCTAACAAGACAGAAAATAGGGAACCAGAAACATCAATGTATAATGAAGTCAACTACAAAGCAAAAAGAGGGTATAGTATAGATATAGAACTTCTAAGTGGCAAGGAAGTCAAGTAGATTTCAAGATAAAACAGACTGTTTTAAGCAGGGAAAAAATTAATAAATTACAGGATAATCTTGCAGAAACACAATACAACTGCGCATCAAAATAAAAAAAGAGGAAAACCAGAAAAATTTAGCAGACATTAACACAACAGAAATGAAAACGACAAGAAAACACACCAACAAAATGAACTCAGCATAGAAAATTATATGGAACAAATAATCCAGCAGCACCACACACACACACACACAAAACCACAGAAAAATGATAGCAATCATATCTATTGACAATTACACTGAATGTAAATGAATTAAATGTACCAGTCTAAAGTCAGAGAGCAGAATGGATAAGAAATCAGCAACCTTCAATATGCTGTCTACAAGAGACATATAAAAAAGACAGAGACAGCCTAAATGCCTATCAGCAAAAGAATGTTTAAACAAACTTTGGTATGGACACAATGGAATACTACAAAATGTTGAATAATAATGATGAATCTGTGAAACATCTCACAACATGGTTGAACCAGGAGGACATTTATTTGTTGTTGTTAAGTGCCCTCCAGTCAGTTCTGACTCACAGCGACCCTGTATATGGTTTCCAATGAATGACCGATGAGCCTGAAGCACTGACCTTGCGATTCAAACAACTTTGCAGCCCAGCGCATTAACCCACAGTGTTACACCAGGACTCCTATGCTAAGTGAAATCAGTCAATCACGAAAGGACAAACATATGAGACAATGTTGTTTAAAAAAAAAAGAGGTTTTCTTGATAAAAGAAACAATGTATGATGATTAACAGGGGTGAGGAAAGGGGAAATTATTCATGGGCTAAAGGATAGACACATGCTAACATAGGTGACAGGGCAGACATGAGAGAGGTTAGCAGAGGAAAGGTGAAGGTAGTGGGAAACACAAGGAGGAATGCAATAGTTGGGGTGAATAAAGGTAAATGTTGTTAGCTGTTGGTACATGGAAGGGATTGCAACCATGCAATGAAGCAAAGTATATGATTTGCTGAATGTAAAACTGATGATTTACTCTGTATACCTTCACCTTCACTCAATTCACAATAAAAAAAGTTTTAAAAATTTGAAAAGGAAGATAATGCAAATTTTTTCAGAAAACTTTTTGAAGCTCCTTGTGTTTTTGATATTCCTTAGTAAAGCTTAACAAGATTTTTTTTTTTTTTTTTTTTTTTAAAAAGCTCTTGCTTCTTTTGAAGCCCCATTATCAATATGCTCAAGCCATTTGCTTTAAACATGCTTCAAATAATTTTGCACTTCTGCAAATAACACCCACTTTGGACATATTGTCAGGAGGAACCAGTAGCAGGAGAAGGATATCATGTTTGGCAGGGTAGAGGGTCAGAGAAAAAAAAAAGGAAGACCCCGAGCGAGATGGATTAGCAAAGTGGCAGCATCAAGGGGCTCAAGCGTGGCAACGATAGTGAGGTTGGCCCAGGATTGGGCAGTGTTTCGTTCTGCTATGCATAAGGTCGCTATGAGTCAGCACCAACTTGGTGGCCCCTAACAACAAACAACAACAACAAGGCTGAAGAATTTAAAATCACCACATCCTTAGATATTTATTTGGTCTTATCTTGGGTACATGATTCTTAAGATTTATATCATCTGGGTAAAACTGTTGTTATTAAGTGCCGTTGAGTCAGTTCCAACTCATAGCGACTCTGTATAGGGTGTTTCCGAGGAGTGGCTGGGTGAGCTTGAACTGCCAACCTTGTGATTCAAATTGACCTTGCACACCAATGCATTAACCCACAGTGTCACACCAGGACTTCTGGGTAAAATTGTTGTTGCTAAGTGCCATCAAGTTGGTTCCGATCCTTAGCCACTTTGTATAGAGTTTTTGAGGAGCGGCTGGTAAGCCTGAAACACTGACCTTACACTTTAAACCAACTTTGCAGCCCAGAGCATTAATCCACAGCCCTTGACACCAGGACTCCTGGGTAAAATTAGTGAGTAGTAAAACCAAGTGACTTTATAATACTTTGCTCATTATCTTGAAAACTTGGACTACCTCAGATACTCCAGAACCAATAAATGAATGGAACTTAACGCCTACTATGCTTTTTAGATATTAAGCTAAACCTTGAAATTGTATCAAAAAGACTACTTGTGATGATCTGTCACAGAGTTCACTGCTGGGAGTCTTCTTGATCCAACAATGAACACATTCAGAACATGAACATGTAACTCACACCAGGCTACTATTTTTGGATTTGTTAGCAACTGGCCATGGAGGTAGAAACATGACAGCAGGAAGAGATATGAAGACTGGTGACATCTATCAGAGATGCAACATCAAAAGCCAGGAGGGCCGTGCCTGAGACAACAGAGAGGAGCCCTGATGAGGCCACACGCCTGACACACTTTCCTCTCAGCTTCACATCTAGGAATCAGGTCAGCTCCATCCTTGAGACACATTTTTACTATGGTGCGTAGTTTGCTTATTAGGTTCCGACTTATAGAAACCCAGTATAGAGTTTTCAAGGTATGACTGATGGGTTTGAAATGCCAACTGTGAAGTTCAAACCAACCTTATTGTCCAGTGTTTATCATACTCCATGGTGCTTAGAAAATGCCATTTAAACTACCTGCGATGCAGTAACAGTTAAGTTGTCGCATTCCTGTGGTGAGGAAACATCATCACATAGTAAGGTTTTCTGCTTCTTTAAGGATAAAAAAAAAAGGAAACTAGCGCTTTTACATAAGGATATTTGAGTATCTGAAAGGACCAAACGAGCTCTACTAACATGCTGTAAATGTCGGGAAGAAACACTGACCCAAGGCTACTGCCTGTACTCGAGGGCTTGGCACACTGCAAGGCTTTGGAGAGGGGTGGTCTTTTCTGAGCTAGGACCAGAAAGAACCACTAGTGACATTGCGGCTCATAGGAGTAGCATCACACAGAGCTTCTAGCAACTCCCAAGCAGGAAATGAGCAAGGCCAAAGAGACCAGGACCCAACTTCACCCAAGTCCCCCCAACACTAACTCACTAATCTATGAAATACCAGTTGGCACCTAATGTCCCTGACAACACTTCACTTAAAAGCAAAACAAATGACACTGACTTTACACTTACAGCTTTGTCATCTTAAATCTTTGAAAGTTAATAAAAAGGTCAGTTCACTTTCAAATCACTGGAATAACCACTGTGTCCCCACTGAGAAACATTTCTATCTCTTGACAAGTTTCCCAGAAAACAGCACCAGCATCTCTATTTCCAGTCAGGCACTTGTTAGCTTGTTGCAAGAGAGAGCAAGAGAGAGGTTAGGAAAAAACACATCCACTCCACAGAGAAGACAAGCTACCTACCAATCCCCCTAATACCTCGCCTGAAAGGGGACAATCTTATCAACTGGGTTAGTGGTTCTTCAACCCTAACAATCTATAACAATTGTTTTTAATCTACTGGGAGACAGGAAAGTGAAATTAAGAAGGATTTTATTTCTGAATAGTTCCTGTTCCCAAATACTGGTTTTGATAGAGCTTAATGACATATACTAAAAGTTGCTTTCAGATTCACAAGATGGTTGTTCTTGTTAGCTACTGTTGATACTTAATCTGTATAATGAGAATATAGTGTCTACATTTCAAAAGCATGAACAGTACTTCATTCATTGGATTCCTACACTAACCCTGTGAGGCAGACAAGGTCAATTATTACCCCTATTTTACAGAAGTGGAAGCTGAGTTCAGAAAAATGAACTGAGCTGCCCAAAGTCACCTAATTGCTAGGTGAAAGAGTAAAGTTTCCAACTCCACTGTCTAATCCAGTAAACCAGAAGCCATATGTGACTAAGTAAAAATTAATTAAGAATGTTAAACCATAACGAAGCTTAAAGAGATTAGCTTAACATCTCAAGGGTAAAGAAAAACCCAAAAACCTAAAACTTAGTTTTAAAAGAGCTTTACCAAAATGAATTTAAACTCCATGTACTTAGGAAAAGAATTTGAAACTCAGTTTGTATAAATGGTGACAAATACTGTAAGTAATATTCCCAAATTATAAATAATGAATACATTATTAAAAAGAATTTTATCTCCACAGGAAAATGGACAAAAGTAATTGATCCTGACACTATAAGACATTAAACTACTTTCTGTGGGAGTGAAGAAGAAAGTTCTTGGTGTAGAGACTGCTATCTATCATCAGATGAACGGGAAATTTCAGCTAACATTCTCACTACTGTTGATTCCAACTCACAGAAGTGACTGTGAGACGGAGAAGTGCCCCACGGAGTTCCTGAGGCTGCCACGCCTTACAGGTGCAGACTGTCTCATCCTCTTTCAATAGTGGGCTTCAATCATTGACCTTTCAGTTAGCAGCCTAATGCTTAACCCACCATGCCACCAGGGCTCTTTTAAACCCAAAAACCTTTAGTGTCCACTAAAATAATCACTTATATTGGCTATGGGTACTATAACTGGGCAACAATTTTCTGTCAAAACACCAACAGCTGAAAGGGACAAAAAAGGGAGGACCAAAGTACAGAACTGAGGGGTTGTGGGCCAAAACGCAGCAAAGCTTATTATAAAAACCCAGAGCTGCGGGAATCCAGTTTCACTGTGAGACACGCAGGGCTTACTTGTCCATTTTTTCCCTTAGCACATGTGAAACACCTTCCCCATGTCAGGGCATTTGAAAAGCCTTTTGAACTGGCATTAAATGGCTGCTCTTTCTGAGTTGCTCCCCTCACACCCTTTGCATTCTCTTAGCCTTTTAGAGATTTGTGTTCCCAGTGGCACTGGCTGGGTGTACAGAAAACACTATTTTACATGCAGAAAGGAAGCTCACTCAAGATGACAGGGCAAGGTCCTCAGAGAACCTGCAGGACAAAAGGGATTCTTTCATAATCCGTCTGTCAAGATGCCAGGGTCTTTCTGTAACTTGCACATGGAAAAAGAGTGGACTGAGGTTAAGTGTAGGATCAGAAACATGCTGCTCTATGCCTCCTCTCAAGGATTTTCAATAACATGACAAAATGCCAAGGAGGAAGAGACACACAGGGTTCTCTTCTCACATCTAGACAGATTACAGGAGTCTTCTTTCTCATTGTCTGTCAGGAAGACTTCCATGGTTTCCTTTAAAAGGTTATCTCGTAAAACTAAAGTTCTCCCATGTAAACTATCATATAATTCACAATAAAACATTAAAAAAAAAAGGTTATCTCACTGCAACTGATTCTGCTGACAGAACGTTCTTCTTGATTTTCACCTTAACCTTAGAACCTTGCACACCTTTAAATGTCAACGTGAAAGGCCGCAGGTGATACTCTGAGAACAATGTGTACTGCACAGGACCCATCTCCGCTACGGGAGTTATCCTGGACACAGAGGCATTCCTGGCCTTAATCTTGGGATTTAAAGGTCAGCGCCGTAACTGTGCCATCTCCCCTCTTCCAATTTCACTCCCTCAAGATATGTCAAACTTCAGACCTCATCAGAGAAAGCTAAGGGCTTGGAATGTGTAATCTTTTGCTATCTGGCATTCTGTATTTGGTAGAGTTTAAATGGTGTTACGTTTGAGACATAAATTTGCATGATAGAACAGTAGATACTGGGAAATGATCCTCTTTAACAGCACATCAGACACCAACTTCTATACTCAGTACAGATGCCACGGGCAGAGCATGTCAAGCAGCAAAGACAGGCACACAGGAACTGGCGGATGCTTTAGTTTCCTAGACTTCAAGGAAATACCGTATCTCCACTTTGGATGATAGGAAGAGACTTGAAGGCAAGTGAGCCACCGAGGCACCTCTCATCCTCCAGATCCGGTATCAGAACTAAAGTCAGTTCCTACTTGGAAACAGTGTGTAAGTGTTTTGGGAAATAAAGTGGGAGGTTTTTGTTTCTTCCCAGAGCTAGAAAAAAGGCTTAGGATGAGAAGAATTTGATAAAAAATATCAACACAGACATGATGAAAGAGCATATATTCTCCTTTCCCTCAGCTTGAAGGAAGTTAAGGGTTCTTTTCAGAAATTCCTCAGGCCAGTAAATGGCATTAAAGCTGGCACTCAAACCAGACGTTATTTCTTTTCAGGTCTCCAAAACGCCAACAACGATTTTCCGACCACTATGATTTCCCCAGCACTGTTCACATTTTCTTTGAAAGATACAGAGTGGCGGGAGAGGGTGGTGGAAGATAGCAGTGTGATAAGAGATGTGGGGAAAGAGATGATTTGAGATTATAGGATGAGGTAGGGGAGATAGATAGTGGTGAGGAGGCTGGGTTACTCACAGGTTGGGGGGCTGGCAAAGAGAAAATGAGTCTCATCTTTGGGGGGGTGCCTCAGGACCCTATATTCATGTAACACAAGTTATGTAAACAAGCAGAGAGTATCATACCTAAAACTATTCCCACGTTTCAACACTCTCTGTGTCAATCAAAGTGTTTTCTACCTGGTTCCTTCATTGGTGGTGGTGATGGTGATGACTGTGTGCCATCGAGTCAGTTCCAACTCAGCAACCACAGTGACCACAGTGACCCTATGTAGCATTTCCAAGATTGTAAATCTTTATGGGAGCAGAAAGCCTCATCTTTCTCCTGGGGAAACAGCTGTTGGATTTAAACTGCTGACCTTGTAGTTAGCAGCCCAACACATAACCCTTGGTTTTCCTTCACTAGAGAAGATTAAAAACAAGACTGTGTTCGAAGCAGAAGGTGGTTCTTGGTAGGTGGGAAGAGGTGGTGTTCCCACAGAAGCAGGCCACTTCCCTTTTTGTAGGAATGTCAATGCTTCTCACTTTACAGATACTGAGAACAACTTGAAAGTATACACATCTAGATCCTGAGAGCAGTTTTAAAATCCAGGCTCCTAGCAGGATGGGAGCTTCCATTCAAAGTCCACGTCTAGAATTCCAACAGGTAGGCAACAGATTGTATCTGTCCGTCTGTCTCTTTCTCTCTCACACACACATATCACACCTTACAACTGGCTGTCTTCATTCATTCATTCAGTGCCAGGCATTGGGGTCAGAAATATAAATAAGCTGCTTTCTCAAGGAGTCCATGATCCAGCTGGATAGATAAACATGAAAGTACAGAGCTGCAATAATGTAAGCAATATCTGTCTTAACAATAGGTAATACTACAAGAAATGCTAAGCAAGGAGAGTATAAATCAACAAATCCTATGTGACACTCATCCACAGAAGCTTCTGTTATTAGATCAAAGACAGGGAAAAGAAGGCAGAGCACTGCTGCCTGGGCAAGCCTTTTAGATGCTGACTGAGATCCTGAGAAATAACATCATGCTCTCAGAACCAGGACTGGAATTACTGTCAGCATCTACAGATCCACACTGAGTTGCCCTTTATCATGTGTGTAAGGAATTTTTGGCTAACCAAATAAATTGTAAGTGTCTTCAGGCCAATTACCATGCCCTATGTTTCTTTAACCTCTTATAGCATCTAGTGCTATCCTGGGTAAAGGCTAAATACATAATATCCTTGGTGAAAGAGGTAATTGGAGAGATGCTGGGCAACTCATTCCCCTACAAAGGTTTGTATATCAGCAAATCTGGAGTCTACTGTAAAGCAAAGCCTTTCCCTGCCTGATCACATTACTGAACCCCCAACACAAGCTGAGTGTTCTATCCGATACTGTAAAGGCAGGGAGGAAGGGCACGGTACCCCTACCCTGGATGGTCACAGCAGAAGACAGCGTAGGCTGGGCAAATGGTTTGACAGTGAATTGCAGTAAACCGAAGATGAGCCTGACACCTACGTTCCCTGGCTGAAGCTCAGGATACAGACAGCCCTCAGACGCCTTACATCTTGCTAGAAGGTTCTAAGATTTAGAAATGGACCTAACACTACCATGACATGAAGGAAATTCCATCTTCAATTGCTTAAAAGCTTTTAAAGGCTTTCCATTGCACCTAAGATAAAATAAACACACCTTCTCACCACGTGGTTGAAAGGCCCTCACTCTGGTCCATCTTACCTTGCCCTACTCTCCTCTTACCCCATATGCTCCAGCCACACTGTCTTTCTTGATGCTTTTCAAACATGCCAAGCTCTTTCCTTTCCACCTCCCTGGGACATCGACCTGTTTTCTGAGGGTCTGACTCCTCTAGATCTCAATTCAAATATTTCCTTTTCAGAGAGGTCTTTCTGAGCCATCTTATCCAAAGTGATCTCCCATCTCATTCTTATTTCTTATTAACAAACCAACTAGTCCATTTACTTCATTTACTATGCTCTAAATTTATCTTCTGGTAGCGCAGTGGTTACAAATCAGGCTGCTAACTTCAAGGTCGGCAGTTTGAAACTACCAGCCGTTCCATGGGAGAAAGATGAGGCTTTCTGCTCCCGTAAAGATTTATAGCCTTGGAAACCCTGTACAGGGTCGCTATGAGTTGGAACTGACTCAACAGCACTTAACAACAACACCAAAATTATCTTGGTATAGTGCTGTAGGATAAGCATTGGACTACTAACCACCCAGTTGGCAGTTCAAACCCACCAGTTTGGAAACCCTACACAGGATCACTATGAGTCAGCGCTGACATGGTAACATTTAACAACAAAAAAATTATCTTACTTGTTTTCTTGTTTATTATCAGGTTTTCCCTTTAGAATATAAACCTCCTGAAAGGAGGGCCCAAATTTACCTTGCTGTATAAACTGGCACATATTAGTACTCTTACACTTTGAATGAATGAGTAAATAAATGAGTTCTGGGCAGCAGGCCAGCAGGCAGAGCAAAGGTGAGAAGTACCAGAGCTCCCACTACAGCTGTGACATGGCTCTTTGACTTCATTCGGGTGTTTCCAGGTGACAAGGACATACAAACAGAGAAGGAAAAAGGGGAGAACCTATGCTCTCTGCCGATGACTTCAGTGCTGGTTCCAGTTTCTCCTTAGTTTGTAATGCTGTTGGTATTACTATAAGCAAAATTTTCTAGTTCCACCAGATCCTACAGTCTAGTTTCATTTCCCCAAGTGATGCAGTTCTGCACACCCTGAGGCTAGCCTGGGATAACCCCATCAAGGACCCTACCCTCACCTGTACCAGCCTCAGGACATTGGAGAGTCTCACTTACAACACAGCTGTGCTTGTCTCAAAGCATCAGGAAGGAAAGAGCTTTCTCTCCTCAAGAACTTGAACACTAGGCAAAGCTTAGGGAAGAAGTAGATTCTTCCGCACCATGACCCAGCTAAGATCTGCCCCCTCCTATAAAGGAGAAGTGTTAACAGGGTGTAGAAACTCTTTTAAAAGATGCAATTTGAAAGTTAAAGATGATTCAAATGGCACCCTGTTACGGACTCAATTATGTTCCCCACAAAAACATGGTGTTGTCAATCCTAACTTCTATGCTTGCAGTTGTAACCCCATTTGGGAATGGGTAGTCTTTGCTATACTAAATAAGCAGTATCCATGTAGGTGTGTTTTTAGAGATGGGGAAGAGCTGCCAGGTCACAGGAAGATTGTCAAGGGGCTTCCTCAGAGAGAGACAGTCTTCTCCTATGGCTGGAATTCGGACTTCTAGCTTACTACATGATGAGAAAATAAATGTCTGTCTGTTAAAGCCATCAGTTGTGGTATTTCTATTACAGCAACACTAGAGAACCAAGACACACCCTTTAGCCCTAATACTGTTTGTTTCTCGGAACTTCATCAAGTAAGGCCAGTATCTGAACTACAACAAGGGGGCTTCAAAAAGTTCATGGAAAAATTCTATCATGTTTCAATTTCATTTTTTCATGAACTTTTTTTGAAGTCCCCGCGTATTTAGTGATCAAGAGTGCCTGAGCTTGGAATAGCAGGAGAAAGAAAACAGTCACAAAGCACACACGCTGTGTGTTTTATGCGATATGTTTCCTGGCACACTGGACATCCACAACCTGTCCTCTAAGCAACTTGTGAGTTCACTGAGAGCGGCACTTACGCGGCATGATCCCTTGGCTCACCAGCTCCTCCCGGGTCCGGCGCTGCTGGAGCTTCAACTGCAGCACTGAGGGGCAGCAAAGAGAGAGGAGAGATGGGTCAGCCGGACACACCACCACCAAAGATACATTTTCAAATGCAAAGAATACCTCAAAAACAACACAGGAGTGTAGTGTGGAAGAAGGGTTCCCTAATAGCGGCTGTCAGTAATTGCAGAAGTAACCCCATACAGCAGGGTTTCCGTATTCTGCTGTGGGCGGCGAGAGGAAGTTGCGAAGGGTCTTGCAGGGCGATAACAATCCACAAAGTACCAAAGTCTTGCCTCTTGCTCAAAGCCTCCTACAACACTGTGTACTCCTCCCAAGACCAGAAACACACCCATGTTTATTAACTCCAAGAAAATACCATAATTCAGAGCACGATCCAGCATCTATCTAGAAGCCCCATACTTCCTTCCTGGTAGAGGCAAATGATTAGTCCTGTGTGAATATCATGAATGGTACAGCCACTCACACAGATACGGAAATGCTGCTTATTTGTAAAATCTTTTCTTTTGGTCTAAAAAGAATACCTGTTTTCACCAAGCAATGTATTTTTCTAGATCAGTAATGATTCTCCCATTAATACATAAAGCTCTTGTCTTCCTCTCACTCCTTCACCTAGAACTTTTTTTTTTCAGTTGAGGAGAAACAACCACACTACTCGATTCAAAGTACATCCGGGCGAGGGCAGGGTGAAGGGTGTTTCTCCCATTTCCACTCTGGTAGCACTGCTTCAAGGAAAAACTTAATAGGGATTTTTTTCTTTTTTTAAGTTAAAATCAATTATCTCTATTTCAAATGGGGGTTATAACTATACACCACACAGAATGGCAGTGCTAGGCACTCAGAAACCAAGTGAGAAATGAGCCAGGGAAGAAAGTGTAGGGTGCTGACTGCCCAAGGAAAGACACTTACACGATACGCCTTCAAGTGTTGGGGTCTTGTAAGTCATACCTGAGGAGTACCCTAGTGTCTTAACATTTGCTTTTTCCACCTATACACAGCAGCTTTTCAGAACGGCCTCTAAGAACAGCAGAAACACAGCAAGGCTGAAGCTTCGACTACAGTCTTGATTTGCAGCCTGCCTAGCTCTCTGCAGGTCCAAAATAGAACTTGTCTTTCTCCTAAAACCCTAACTTTCCAGCCTTTTTACTTCTCTCTGGTGGTTTCACTAGGTTCCCAAGTATTAACCAATGTTAACATTTCAAAACTACACCTTCACCTCTTCCACTCCTCAGGCTCCTGCCTTACTAATTTTATTTCACTTTGCTGTGTGTGTGTCTCATCTCATTCTTCCTAATCTAGGCTGGCTAGGTACTCGGGAAATGTTCTCTTCATCTGACTTTCCTACTGGCTTCCCACCATCCAGAAATATTCTACAACTCCTGCGAGCCTCTTACTGGCCATGAAAAGTACATTAAAAAGTCTCTCCTTTCCTTAGAGGGCAGGGAATATACCTTATTGCTATATGCCCTTAATGAAAGATGAGGCTTTTTGTTCCTGTCAAGCCTTGGAAACAATATATACAGGGTTGCTTTAAATTGGAACTGACTCAATGGCACACCATCACCACCAGAGAAGTAAGAAAGCTGGAAAGTGGGTTAGGATTTTAGGAGAAAGACAAATTCTACTTTGGACCTTCAGAGAGGCAGGCAGGAACCTTGTTACAGTTCTGCCGTTCTTGGGGGCCTTTCTGAAAATCTGCTGTGTGGGTGGAAAACGCAAATAATAGGGCAGTAGGAGACTCTTTGGTTGTGACCTACAAGGCCCCTACTTGAAGGCTTATGGAGTAAGTGCCACATGCCCTCCACAGCACTAACACAGCATTTGAAAACTGTTTTTTGTGAACTGGATCTCAAAGTGATGGCACGGACAGCCTGATAAATTAGATATCATTAGTTTATAAACTGTTGTTGTTAAGTGTCATTGAATTGGTTCTGACTCATAGCAACCCTGTATAGTGGTTCTAAGGAGCAGCTGGTAGGTTTGAACCGCTGACCTTGCAGTTAGCAGTCCAGTGCTTATCCTACAGCACAAATCGCTGCTGGTGCTATAGAGTGCCATCAAGTCAGTCTGATTCCTAGTGTCCCTGTACAACGTTTCCAGGGGGTAGCTGGTGGGTCTGAATGCATGATCTTGTGGTTAGTTGTCCAATGCTTACCCTACAGTACCTCAGGTAAGAACACCAACAGCCACACAAACAGCTAGCACTTACTGAGCATGTATCCTGTCAGACAATGTTCTAGTACTTTAATTTTGAACTCATTTAAATCTTCTGAAGACCTCTACAGAGAGTGGTTGTTCTACCTCACACTGACCCTGTAGGACAGGGTAAAATTGCCCCTGAGGTCTCCTAGGCTATAATCTTTACAAGAGTCCTGGTGTGGCACTGTGGGCTAATGCGTCAGACTGCAAAGTTGGTTTAAACTGCAAGACTGGTGGTTTAAGCTCACCAGCTGCTCCCTGGAAACCCTATACAGGGTTGCTATGGGTCAGAACTGACTTGACAGCACTTAACAACAACCACCTTTACGGCAGCAATCACCAGGTCTTTTCTCCTGCAAAGATATTTGTGGAATCGAATCAACACATTTCTAGGTTAGCAAACGAGTGCTTAGCCACTGTGTTACCAGGGCTCCTTTATGGAGACTATTTGCTATTGTTAAGTATCATCAAGCCGATCCCGACTCATACAGGGTTTCTGAGGAGCAGCTGGTGGGTTTGAACCACGAACCTAGTGGTTGGCAGTCCAGTGCTTGTCCTATAGCGCCACATCAGATGGCGCGGCACTGTGGGACAAAGCACTGGACTGCAAGGTCAGTTTGAACCACAAAGTCTGCAGTTCAAACTCACCAGCCTCTCCTCTGTAACAACAACAACAACAACAACAACAGATGAGGTGTTATTAATCTCACTTTACAGATAAGAAAACTGATGCGTAGAGGTGTTAAGTAATTTACCTTCAGTTATCTCACTAACTAGAGGTGGAACAAGGGTCTGATCAGAAGCATTTTTATTTCACAACCTGGGCTCCTTACTCCTCTGCTTCTCCAGAGGCTTCCTAAAGCATAATGAAGTAACAGGTGTAAGAAGTGACCACCTGGGTTCCTTCTCTAGTGAGACAGATGGGGAATCCTAAGTCAAAGGAGTTCAGGTGATCAACCTCAGTGAAATACGTTCTAGGAGCTTGATTTCAGAATAATAAGCACATTATCAGAAACAACAATTATCATAATGATAGAAAATTATACTAGTTAGGAGTTAATGAGTGTTACTATATATCATGACCTGTGTTAAATGACTGACATGCTTTTAAACTTATTTAACCCTCAAAAACAATTTTAAAAAATTAAAAGTCCTATGAGGACAGTACAGTTACGATCTCCATTTTACAGACGAGGAAACTGAGGCATGGAACAATCTGCCTTAGCTCACAAAGCTCCAGAAGGCTGGGGCTGAGCTTCATTCCCAGGTCTCTGGGTCTCCAAAGTATTAAGTGTTTCTAAGGCCCACTGTAAGATGAGCTGTTAGAAAACAATAAAAACAAACTCATCTGATTTCAGACAGTAAGGAAACCTTATACAATTCAATGAGCTTAAATGCTTCAAAGAAACAGTAATTAATGAAAGCCATGGCTATTATCTAAAAATAATTTTCAAACATTAATCAATAGCCCTCCTAAGCACAGCCATGTGCAGATAGGGCCTTAAGAAATATTCTGCAAGCTCCCTGATTGAAAAACATCTTGACTGATGAAAGCAGACCTTCATGTCTATGAAAACTATTACACTGTTCTTTAATACATTTTTGACTTGAGTTTTTATGGGGCGCACAGTAAAGCTCTGTTGTGCTCCTTTGTATGACCGTTGTTCAAAGAGGAAAGTATCCAGAAAACCTTTCCTATTTCTAAATCTAATTGAAATTAAAGTTTAGTTATCTGAAAACTCCATCTCATGCCTTCTATTAATAAATCCCGCTTACCTGAAATATGGCCAAGTTTCCCACTCAAATAATAGAATTTACCTAGTATCTATCAGTGTTGTTGTGGGAACAGCTACAGTGATTGTTGGTACGCATGGTTTTATGTGAGGAGGTTTCAGAAAGTTCACAGAAAAATAGAATGAAAAACAATTAAATTTTTCTCAGAACTTTTTGAAGTCTCCTTGCATGACCCTCTTCCCGTGAACTGTAATAATGTTTGTTAAAAAGACACAAAGCAATAAACTCAGATTTATAGTAACCAATTTCTACTTCATTTTATTTTGTAATTTATCTGCTTGACTGTGTGTATATATGTAGTAATCCATCGAAGTTTTTCAAATATGAAGAAATGGCTGTTTACAGACATTTCCCTTTCCTTAGTCTATCTTAATTCCTCTCAATTTTAAGTACTTTAAACAAAATACCATTTTGTTTCTAGACCTTAGGGATTACTCCTCTTAGGAGTCATTTAATAACTTACTTTCCATAAATAATTCAAGAGTCCTATGTTCTGTATTCACTGTGGCAAGTACCCAAATCAGGAGTATCACTCACAGACATAAAGGTATATGCATAGCCACCCTCGCCAGCAAAGATTTAAAACTGTGCAAATGATATTTTTACAGACAGTGCTAGATCAGGGAGAGTCTAGATAGAAATGTGATGTAATCTACTGTACTGTACTTTATCATTTAGATGCCTCCCTCCACAGCCCAAAACAAAAAAAAAAAAGAGAAAGATACCTATTTCTGTACATGTATGAGTCTTTATACCTTCGGTGCTATTGAAATCTAGAAGTGTAACATAGCATTTGTTTCTAAATGGATCTGTGGTGAATGGCCTATATATAGATAAACAGATGTCTTTAAAGCTGATGGATAGTGAATCAGCTGAAATGCCTACCAAAATAGGGGTGGAATAAAGAGAAAAGAAACTGAACCATGTAGTGTAAACCCTTATCTCTTGAGACTCCCTGTGGAAAGAATCAAGTTTTCCATTGGTCTCAACAAAAGTAATCATAGCTGATTGAATCACTGGTTGTTTGGGAAATCCAAGTCCTGTAAGTTCTGTCCTATAAGAACATAGAAAAATGTTGATAATGTCCAAGAACAAGGTACATCAAACAACTCGGCTGGTCAGGACTAGAAAGAAAAAGGAAAAATTAGTAAGGTATTCTCAAGCTCAGCTTTGTGGCTCCCATAGGCCCACAGCTCTGGTTTCACTGAAAACGGAGAAGTACAGTTTGTTGGGCTGTTCCTACCTTGTCCATTTACTGATTCAACCAAAGCGTTTAGAACAGGGAGAGAAAATGTAAGTAATAAGGGAGGCAGGCAAGAACAGGAAAGGGGTCGGTGTGGGAATGATAGTATAAAAGAAAAGCAAAAGCCTGCCTCTCATAGTCTGAATGGGTAAAAGAGGGGAAGTAATGTAAGATGCTTGACTGTCTTACAAATATTGGTTTCCCTTGCCAACTACTATTGTAAAATAGACACTTGAGGGGTATAGAAAGGAACATTGGGAAACATGATTATAGAAAGCTTGTAAGCCTAGCTTCAACTTATAACTCATCAGAATACCTAAAAGGGGTTCTAGAACTTGCCCAATGAAAAAGGACTCTTGCAGAGCCTTTGTAGTATATAGGACGGACCTCAGGTGGAATCCTGAGCCCCATCCAGAACCTTCTGAGGTGGGACATTCCCACTTGAAAGGACAAGCAGACGAGCCTGGAGCAGCTAGAGGAAGAGAAGATACTTCTTGAAAGAAAGTCCAGTAGGAAAAATCAAAAACAAAAACAGCAGTATGAATGGCTACTACAAGAACAAGAAAGTTGTTTGCTGGGGAGCCATTAAGGCAAGCAATCAAGTCCCTTCATGACAAACCCCTCTCCAAGACTGAAACTCAAGGGGAACACAAGAGCAGGCTTGTAAATTTGCTGGCAACCATGCTGGTCTACATGTGAGTGGAAATGGGGGAAAGGCAGCAGTGAAGATATAGGCTGAATCTGACCACATTCCATAGATTGCCCTTGACCTGGAGAGAGAGAAGAGGAAGAGAGAGAGAAGAGGAAGGGCTGGTTGGTCCAATGTATGGTGAGACGTGGGAAGTCCTGAGCCCATAGACAAGCACGTAGCCATGGAGGGCTAGAACTGAGAGTGAAGTATCTAGCTGATATGAAGTGAGAGGAGATGCACAAGAATGCCCAAACTTGCAGATAGTAGTACCTGTTTGATGTAGCTTCAATGGCTTCATGATCAGAACTCAACTAGAGAAAGATAAAAAATTTTTGATAAAGGAAACAAGTGTAAATTACTACAATTTGAGGAACTTGACCTATACTTATGGATGTAGTAGCTCAAAATACCAACTGAGAGAGAAGAACTCTTCACATCAAGATTCAATCCTATTCCCTCTATACACAGGGTTGGTAGGGACAGGCAATTTAGACACTGGCTACCTAAAATGGGATTGGGGGTGGTGGTGTCAATAAAAGCAGGAAGTGACTGGCTTACAAGTTTTTAAGAGAAAGTTTAGTTTCAGGGTGTATGTGCGTGCATTGGGGGGGGTGGGGGAGTGAGGAAGAATCCCCACTGAGTAGTTTTTATCTTGTCTAGATGGATCTGGTAACAGGAAATGGGGATAAGACTCTTAGGATTTAAAAGTGAGTAACTGTTACATTGTATAAGACCATTATTGTAAAAGTGTAAGAAAACATACCCATATTAAAAGGGAAAAAAAAAATCTTTGTTGGTTACAAGTGGGGGTTGGAGGGAGGGAATGGTAGAGTAAGGGGCAGACACATCATAGTTTGGGTGTTGGGGAGGGCAATATACAATAATGGGGAGGGGGTGGGAGAACAAGGTAGACGGGAACACTGAGACAGGTTTGCATGGACTAAATGGGATAGAGGTAAATAGTGATGCATGCTCAACCTTGGAACAACAAGGCTCTGGGATACAGGGGTGGAGACATAGTCTGAAGAGGGGAAATAATGTTAAGAGGCATGACTGTCTTATGAATATTGGTTTCCCTTGACTACTATTGTAAAATGGATACTTGAGAAGGACAGAAAGGAACATTGGGAAACATGATTATAGAAAGCTTGTAAGCCCGTCTTTAGCTTATAACTGATTGGAATACCTAAAAAGGATTCTAAAGCTTACCCAGTGAAAAAGGACTCTTGCAGAGCCTTTGTAGTGTATAGGACTTTAGGTGGAATCCTGAGCCCCATCCAGAACCTTCTGAGGTGGGACATTCCCACTAGAAAGGACAAGCCAACCAGCCTAGAACAGCTAGAGCAACAGAAGATACATCTTCAAAGAAAGATAAGCAGGAAAACTCAAAACAAAAATGGCAGTATGATTGGCTACTATAAAAACAAGCAAGTTATTCACCGGAAGCCATAGAGGCAAGCAGTCAAGTCCCTTCAGGACAAACCCTCCTCCAAGACTGAAACTCAAAGAGAACACATGAGCAGGCATCTAAGCTTGCTGGCGACCACACTGGCCTACTGGTAAATGGACGCGGGAGAAAGGCAGCAATGAAGAAATTAGCTGAGTTCAACCATGTTCCACAGACTCCCGTTGACGTGGAAATGAGAGAGAGAAGAGGAAGGGCTAGTTGGTCCGAAGTGTGGTGAAACCTGAGTATTCCAGAGCCCATGGACAAGGACACAGTCAAGGAAGGCTAGAGGTGAAAGTGAAACATCCAGCTGATATGAAGTGAGGGGAGATGCAAAAGAATGTGTAAACTTGCAGACAGTACCCATCTGACCTAGCCTCGATAATCAGAACTTGACTAGATGAAGATAAAAAACAATTTTTGATAAAGGAAACAAATGTAAATGGCTACAATTTGATAAACTTAACCTATACTTATGGATTTAGCAGCTCAAAATACCAACTGAGAGAGAAGAAGTCTTCACATCAAGCATCAATCAAATCCCCTCTGCATATAGTGTAGATGTTATGTGACGTCGAGTTAGTTCCAACTCATAGTGACACTGTATAAGGTTTCCAAGGCTGTAAATGTTTACAAGAGCAGAAAGCCTCATCCTTCTCCTGCGAAACAGCTGGTAGTTTCGAACTGCTGACCCTGGGTTAGCAGCCTGAGTTGTAACCACTATGCTACCAGAGCTCTATCTATAGCGCAGATGTTGATGTTGTTGATGTTGTTGTTGTTGTCGTTAAGTGCCATCGGCGGGCAACTTAGACACTGGCTACCTAAAATGGTGCTGGTGGTGGTTATGTGCTATAGAGTCAGTTCTGACTCATAGTGACCCTGTACAGGGTTTCCGAGGTTGTAAATCTTTACAGGAGCAGAAAGCTTCATCTTTCTCCTGTGGAACAGCTGGCAGTTTCGAACTGCTGACCTTGCAGTTCACAGCCTGATTCATAACTACTACGCTACCAGAGCTCCTTACCTAAAATGAGGGGATGATAAAGGCACAAAGTGACTGGCTTACAAGTTGTCAAGAGGGAGTACAGTTTACTTAAGAGTGTGCAGGGGAAGATAGAGTCCCCACTGAACAGTTTTCATCCTGTCTACACAGGTCTGGTTAAAAGAGATGGGGATAAGATTCTTATGATTCAATAGCGAATAATTGTTATCATGACTAATTGTCACTGTCACAACTGTAAAGGTTTTTGTACCAAAAACTGTCCAAAAAACTGTAAAGGTTTTGTACCAAAACAAAAAAGGGGGAGTAGTTAATCTTACAGTCCAGGAACAGAGGACCCAGGACCAACAAGGGAGAAGAGCATGAACAGAATGTGGGACCCTATCCAGAGAAGCAGCAACTACTAGAGATGGAGAGGCAAAGATGATGACATGGAGAGCTAGAGCAGCTGAGGACTCCAGACTCATGAAGAGAGAAAGGCTGTGTGCTGGCAGCCAGGAGACAGGCTTGCAGAATGTGCCATTTGGTTGTTTAAATGATTATATATTCCTGAGTGTTGTTGTCTACATTAAAAAACAACAATAAAATAGAGGGAATAGAAGCAAATATTGGTAAATGATGATTCATGGAGGGGATTGTAATCACTGCAATGGAATAAAATATGACAGAATTAGTATAAAGCCAATGTTCTCCCATGTAAACTATCACTCAATTCGGAGTAAAAACTTAAAACAAAAACAAAATAAAACCCTGCCTCTGCATTCCGCTTTTTGGCCCCACTCCTCTCAAGGAAGATTCTGGCTGCACAGACCTTTCATTAACATCCATAACAAAGGAAGACTGACAAATATTTTTAAATTTTTCTTTAGAAGTTAAAAATATGAAACTTTTAATAAAAACTAACTAAATGACAATGAATGTGGCCAAGGCTTTTCAGAAAATTTTAAGTTATACAAGACTTCAAAATAATCTTGGTAACAAATATGGGAAAACTATTCCTGGATTAGAGATTATGTACTACTCAAAAAAGTAAAGTAATTCATGAAGTAACCCAGTTAATTGGTCCAATAACTATTTCCTAGTTAGTTGCATAGTAGCTGGGGTTTAAGCTCCCAAGTGACCATTGAAGACAAATCAACTGGTCTCTGTTTACCTGGAGTAACAGAGGAAAAGAGAGTTAGGAATAGGAAGAGGATATGGAATGTGTGGCTAATTGCCTCCAGGAACAAACGCCACCTTTGCCATGAGACCAAAAGACCAAAAGAACTGGATGGTGCCCAGCCACCATGACTAAACATTTTTTTTTTTTTTTTAAGATTCTAAAGAAGATTCTAAAGAAGAATTCTGATCAAAAGGGAGCAAATTAAGAACAGACTTTCACATTCTCATGGACTCCCAACTAGAACTAGTAGATATCTATAGAACATTCTACCCAACGAACATTTTCAGGAAAAAAATCATATGCCAAGCCACAAAACAGGTCTCACTGAACATAAAAGGATTAAAATCATACAAGGTTTGTCTTCTGACTGTAATGAGATAAAATTACAAGTCAACAATAGAAGGAAATTTGGGAAATGCACAAATGTGTAGAAAATAAACAACATACTCCTAATTATCCAATAGGTCAAAGAAGAAATAAGTTTTTTTTTAAATGCAAAGTATTTTGAACTCTTTAAAATAAAATTAAGAAGTATTCTGAATAATACAAAGGGGTTTAAAAAAATGGAATGTTTTCACAAACTTTTCAAAGTCCTCTGTATATAAAAATTAATGAGATGCAGCTAAAGCAGTGCTTAGAGGGAAACTCACAGATACAAGTGCCTATATAAGAAAAGAAAACCATCTATTTAATACTCTTAAGTACACACCTTACAAAACTAAGGGAAAAAAAAAGAGTAAACTAAACCTAAAGCAAGTAGAGAAAAAGAAATAATAATGATTAAAAGTGCAGAGCAATGATAAATAAAACAGAAGAAAAAAGAAAATTTAATGGAACCAAAGTTTATTCTTTGAAAAGACCAACAAAATGGACAAATATTAGCTAGGCTGAACAAGACAAAATGAGAAAACACAGATTGAAAAACTCAGAATTCAAGATGGCATCTTACCACTAACCCTATAGAATCCAAAGAGTTCTTTGGGAATACTATACAGAATGAGGTGGCTCTGTAGGATAAATACTGGTTTGCAAACCACAACATAGGTGACTCAAAACCACCAACTGTTCACTGGAAGAAAGATGAGGCTTTCTGCTCCCACAAAGATTTATAGCCTTAGAAATCCTATCAGGGTGGCTATGAGTCGGAACTGACTTGATGGCACATAACAATAACAACATGGGAATACAATAAACAACAGTATTACATCAGATTAGATAATTTAATTCATTTGTAAGAAGACTAAAATTTCCTGAACAGAGTCAAGAGAAAGAAAATCTGACTAGATCTATAACAAGTAGAGAAAGAACTGCTGTTGAGTTCATACTAGCTCTTGTGAACAACAGAATGAAACACTGCCATATCTGCGTTAACCTCACAATCATTGCTACTCTTGAGCCCCTTGCTGCTGCCACTGTGCCAGTCAGTCTTGCTGGGAATCTTCCTCCTGTTCGCTGACCCTACACTTTACCAAGCATGATGTCCTTATCCAGGGAATGGTTCTTCCTGATAATATGTCTGAAGTATGAGAGATGACATCTGGCCATCCTGGCTTCTAAGAAGCACTCTGGCTGTATTTCTTCCAACACAGAATTGTTTGTTCTTTTGGCAGTTCTTGGTACTTTTAACATCCTCCTTCAGCACTCAAAGTCATCAATTCTTCTGCAGTCTTCTTTATTCTTTGCCCAACTTTCACATGCATATTAATGAGGCTATTTAAAATATCAACACTTGCGTCAGGCACACCTTAGTCCTCTGATTGACACCTTCGCTATTAAATACTTTATAGAGGTTTTGTGCAGCAGATTTGCCCAATGCAATATGTTCGTTGTTTGATTTCTTGACTGCTACTTCCTTGAGTGTTGACAGTTGATCAGAGCAAAATAAAGTCTTTGACAACTAAAATCTTTTTTTCCATGTTATTTATTGGTTCAGTGATGAGGATTTTTGTTTTCTTTATATTGAGGCGCAACCTATACCAAAGGTTGTGGTCTTTAGGCTCCACAGTATTCCAAGTCCTCTTTGCTTTCAGCAAGTTATCATATGCATATCCAGATTGTTAATGAATCTTCCTCCAACTCTGATGCCACATTCTTCTTCATTTAATTCAGCTTCTCCAATTATTTGCTCAGCATACAGACTGAATAAGTATGATGAAAGAATAAAATCCTGGTGCACACCTTTCCTAATTTTATACCATTCATCATTCCCTTGCTCTGTATGAACAACTGCTTCTTGGTCTACGTACAGGTTTCTCATAAACACAATTTAGCATTCTGGAAAACTCATTCTCCACAATGTAATCTATAGTTTGTCATGATCCACACAATCAAAAACCTTTGCATAGTCAATAAAGAACAGGTAAACATCTTTCTGGTATTCTCTGTTTTCAGCCAAGCTTCTTCTGACGTCAACAATGATATACCACGTCCCAGTCTGAATCCGACTTGAACCTCTGGCAACTTCCTGTCAATGTACTGTTGCAGCCATTTTGAATTATCTTTAGCAAAATTCTACTTGCATGCAGTATGAATGATATTGTCTGATGATTTCGCATTCTGTAGGGTCACCTCTCTTTGGAATGGGCACAGATATGGATCCCTTCTAGTCAGTTGGCCAGGTAGCTGTCTTCCAAATTTCCTGGCATAATGTGATGATTCACTCAGTTTGTTACAAGATTTCTATTTGTATTCCATCAATTCGTGGAGCCTTGTTCTTTGCCAATGTCTTCTGTGCACCTTGGATTTCTTCCTTCAGTATCCTTGGTTCTTGATCATATGCTAGCTCTTGAAATGGTTAAACAGAGACCATTTCTTTTTGGTACAGTAACTGTGTACCTTCCATCATCTTTTGCTGTTTTCTGCATCATTCAGTATTTTGCCCATAGAATGCTTCAAGACTGCAAGTTGAGGTTTCAATTTTTTCTTCAGTTCCCTCAGCTTGAGAAATGCTGGGCATATTTTTCCATTTTGGTTTTCTACCTTCAGGTCTTTGCACATTTCATTATGATACTTGACTGTCTTTTCAAGCTGCCCTTTGAAATTTTCTATTCAACTCTTTCACCTCCTCATTTCTTCCATTTGATTTGCTTTAGCATCTCTATGCTGAATTAGTGAGTTTTCATTTTGCTCGTATTAATAACTAGCAACACTTATGAAAACAGCTGTCAAGAAATCAAGTGATGTATTGCATTAGGCAAATCTGCTGCACAAGCTCTCTTTAAAGTTTTCAAGAGCAAAGATGTCAGTTTGAGGACTAAAGTGCGCATGATTCAAGCCATGGTATTTTCAATAACCTCATATGAATGTGAAAGTTGGACAGTGACCAAGACCATAGAAGAACTGATGCATCTGAGTTACGGTGTTGGAGGAGAACATTAAAAATATCATGTACTAAGGAATAGCCAAAAATATCACCATAGAAAGCTTGTAAGTCTGTCTTCTGCCTATAACTGATTGGAATACCTAAAATGGGGCGTGCCCAGTGAAGGAGGCTTCCTATGGAGCCTCTGCATTACATAATACCATAGGTGGAATCCTGAACTCCATCCAGAATCTTCTGAGGTGGGAAATTTCCACTTGAAAGGACAAGTAGACCAGCCTGGAGCAGCTAAGAGAACAGAAGATACTTCCTGAAAGAAAGATTGACAGGAAAAACACAAAACAGTATAGGTGGTCTGACTGATTATTATAAGAACAAGCAAGTTGCTAGCCCAGAAGACATCAAGGCAAGTGGTCGGGTCCTCTCAGAGCACACCCCCTTCCAAGACTAAGACTCAATGGGAATACACGCTCTGACTGGTGAACCACGTTGATCACCGAGATAAGGGGTAGGTGAGGGAAAAACAGCAATGAAGCTGCAAGCTAAGCTCTACAATGTTCAATAGACTCCTGTGAACCCGGGTGGAGACCTGGTTAGCCAGCAGTGTGGCAAGACCTGGGGACTCACTGGTCCAGAGTCAGTGACACAGCCACAGAGGACTAGAGTGGAGAGTGAAGCATCCAGCTAATAAGAAGAGAGGACATATGCACAAGAACACCCACACTTGCAGATAATACCCACCTGACCTGGCTTCAATGACTGAATGATCAGAGGTCAACTAGAAGAGAGAAGAGGAAAAGAAAGAGTAATCTGATACACTTTTATGAACTTGACCTACACCCATGGATGTAGTATTTCAAAAGAGGGAACAATCTTTACAGCAAGGATCATTCCCACCCCCTCCATACAGAGAGTAGACAGGGATGGGCAACTTGGACACTGGCTACCCAAAATGAGGGGATTACAAAGGCAAAAAGTGACTGGCTTATAAGCTTTCAAGAGGGAGCCTAGATCCAGAGGGTATGGAGGAAGGTAGAATCTTCACTGAGTAGTATCCAATCTGTCTGGGTGGGGTTAATGAAAGGAGATGGGGATAGGTCCCCTGTGGTACAATGGTGAATAATTGTTATCAGGACTCACTGCAAGTGTTGGAAATGTAAAGGTGGACGTTTTGTAGCAAAAAGAGGGAAGTGATTGACTTTGCAGTCCAGGAGCGGAGGTCCCTGTACCCATCAAGGGAGAAGAGCGGAGTGCAAGACCCTACCCAGAGAAGCAGTGATGCCAGAGATGGAGACAGAGACGACAACATGGAGACATGGAGCAGCCGGGGACTCTAGACCCAGAGAGGGAGTGGGGCTGTGTGCTGAAGACCAGGGGGCAAGTTTGCTTACCCTTTGGTTGGTTGATGATGCATGGAGGGGATTGTTAATCATGGCAATGAAATAATATACGATAAGATGAATGTAAAGCTAATGTTCTCCCATGTAAACGATCACACAATTCACAATAAAACATTTTTTTTTTAAATCATGTACTGCCAAAAAAACAAAAAAATCTGTGTTGGAAGTATAGCCAGAAAGCTCTCATACTTTGGACATATTATCAGGAGGGACCAGTCCCTGATATCATGTCTGATAAAGCAGAGCTCAGAGAGAAAGAGAGAGACCCCCAATGAGATGGAGTGGCACAATGGCTCAAATGTAGCAACAACTGTGAGGTTGGCACAGATCAGGCAATGACATTTGCTGCTGTGCGTAGGGTTGTTATGAGTTGGAACCGACTCGATGGCACCTAACAATAACAACAAATCTTCCTACAAAGAAAAGCCCTAGCCTAGATGACTTCACAGGATAATTTTATCAAACATTTAGAAGAATTAATGTCAGTCCATTACAAACTCTATCAGAAAACAGAGGTGGGAACACTTCCCAACTCATTCTATGATTATAGTATTACCCTGATACCATACACCAGGCATACACATCACAAGGAATTATAGATCACGGTCCCTCATGAACACAAAAATAAATTAACATCCATTGGCTCTCGAGTTGAATGTGACTCATGTAGACCTTACAGAAAAAAGAATTGTTCTATCGAGTTGCTATGGCTGCAACGTTTACAGAATCAGATAGCCAGCCATCTCTTTCTCCCTCAGAGCTGATGGTAGGTTTGAATCTTTGTTAGCAGTCATGTGCTTAACCACTTTGTCACCAGGGCTTTAATAAATATAGACACCAAAATCCTCAACAAAATATTAGCAAACAGAAGCTGGTACTGGAACCAATTTTTCTGTATCCTTTTTCTTGCATGTTTCCCCCATCTTAACCTTTGCTTCACAATAAAATCATTTGGGGAACTTTTTAAAATTGGTTTGGAAGGAAGTATTTTTTTTGGTAAAGCTTGAGAGATATACTGCTGGTTAACAACCATCGCCCTATTTGAAGCCTAACTTAAACTCACCTTATACTGGGAAGTTAAACACACTCTGTCCCTGCTCATGGTGTCAATTACAGATCATGTCAACTAAATAGAGCTACACATACTTCACTCGTGAATGAACAAGTAGCTTGTCCTTTGGCACTCCCAACTAACGGCTTTAAGACACATCACCTTTATTTCCTTTAAGTTAACAATTAAGTTTTTAGTTTTAAAAATTTATAACAACAAAAACAAAAAGCTAAAGTGAATAGAGAGAAATACAGTTAACTGATGGTAAATTGTTGTTGTTGTTGTTGTCTGGTGCCACTGAGTCGGAACCGACTCATAGCAAGCCCATGCACTACCGCTGCCACACTTAAGTCCATCAATGATGTCACCTGGCCAATCCATCTCGTTAGGGATCTTCCTCTTTTTCTCTGACCCTCCACCTTACCCAGCATGACATCCTTCTCTAGCAACTGTTCTCTCCAGAACAATATGTCCAAAGTATGAGAGACGAAGCTTAGCCATCTTGGCCTCCAAGGAGCATTCTGGCTGCACTTCTTCCAAAACAGACCTATTGGTTATTTTGGCAGTCCACGGCACTTTCAGTATTCTCCTCCAACACCACAACTCAAAGGCATCAATTCTTCTACGATCTTCCTTATTCACTGTCCAGCTTTCACATCCATATGAGTTTATTGAAAATACCATGGCTTGGGTCAGGCACACCTTAGTCCTCAAGCTGACATCTCTGCTCTTCAACACTTTAAAAAGTTCCTGTCCAGCAGATTTGCCCAATGCAATACATCGTCTGATCTCTTGACTGCTGCTTCCACGAGTGTTGATAGTTGATCCAAGAAGAATGAAGTCCTTGACATGGTACATGGAGGGGATTATAATCATTGTAATGAAATAAGGTGTATGATTTGTTGAATGTAAAATTGATGATCTGCCCTGTAAACTTTCACTCAACCCACAATAAAAACCTTTAAAAATTTTACAAGAGGATCTTCATTTTCTAATTTCATTTTCACTTCTTCCACAAAAATTATCTCCTGTATACCACTGAAGAGTTGTCAGAAGGGAGAAAAAAAAAAGCTGTAAAAAACAAATGAATAGAGAAATAAAATCTGCTATCTCCAACTCTGAATTTTTCTCTCAAAATCCTAACGTATGTGATATAATCATCTTTGAAGGTCTCTTTTTATATACAGCTAAGTGTATTTATATGGATTAGTTTTTTTTTTTTTTAACTCTACTGTTCCTCCTAAGGAGCTCTGGTAGTGTAGTGGTTATGAATTGGGCTGCTAACCTCACGGTCAGCAGTTTGAAACGACCAGCTACTCCATGGAAGAAAGATGAGGCTTTCTGCTCCCATAAAGATTTACAGCCTTGGAAACCCTGTACAAGGTTGTTATGAGTCAGAACCAACTTCATGGAACATAACAACAACTGTTCCTCCTAGAAATTTACAAAGCTTGATCTAATAACTGGTACACTTTTAATTAATCTTCAGGTACCAATCCCAGAATAAACAAGCAAATATATAACTCAGTTCAACAATATACATTACATTACTATTTCTAGTTTCAAACAGAAGAATATGTTTTTTCTGGGAAGGCCAGAGTAGGAGCACACTGTATTTTAGTTTTACATGAAGCTTTGTTGTTGTTGGTAAGTGCCATTGAGTTGGTTCTGACCCACAGCAACCCTATATAGGGTTTCCAAAGAGCGGCTGGTGGACTTGAACCACCAACCTTGTGGTTCAAACCGACCTTGCAGTTCAGGCATTAACACACAGCACCACACCAGGACTCCTACATGAAACTTGGCCTGCTAATAATAAGAATATTTAACCTTTGGAGCAGTCAGTGTACTGACACATATTCTACTGGTGCATTTTACACTTCAGTTTCTCCTACATGCCTAAAAAACAATTTAGTAACATCTGAATTGTAAAACCATATTGCCTAGTATTTAGGATCAAAAGCTATTCTTAGAATGTATGATTGAAAGGTGTTTCCAGAAAAGGGTATTCTTGATGTTCTCTGCCTACATTATTTTTCAGCTTCACTACCAATATTGGGAGTAGGAATCAGGGGAGAAAAAGAGTTCTCCTCCATTTATTCTACTTACTCATTCATCTAACAAATATTTACGAACAACTATTATGTGGCAGGCCCTGTGCTAGGTGCTAGATAGTCCTGAGGTCTCAACACACATAGTCTTTAGTCCACTGGGGGAAGCAGACATTAAATGAGGAACCACAAATAAATACAACGTGATAATATTTTATAAGTAAAGAATAAAGGATATAACAGAGGATAGATCCTAGAATCCGTAATTTTTCATTATTTTTAAAATCACAGATTACTTTTCTAGTTTTCCTCAATTGTGTAGACACGAAAACAGCTTGAAAAACAGAGACCTGGATAAGTTACAAGCACATGGTTTCATTTAAACATGACCTGTATTTGCCTAATTGTTGAAGGGTTCAAGTATGTACAGCTGGTCAGCACATTTACCCTTCTCATATCCATGTCTTACTCAGTTCTTCCTTAGTGTCTTGTCTAATTGTCTTTTTCCTTAGGCATTCATTCAAGAAATATGGGGGTTTACTATGTGCCAGAAGGAACTCTGGTAGCATAGTGGTTATGAATCAGGCTGCTAACCTCAAGGTCAGCAGTTTGAAACTACCAGCTGTTCCACAGGAGAAAGATGAGGATTTCTTCTCTGGTAAAGATTTACAGCCATGGAAACCCTATGCAAGGACACTAAGAGTAGGAACCGATTCCACGGCACATAACTACCACCACCACCACCACATGCCACAGACTTTTCAGGTGCTAGGAATACAGTTAATGACTAGACTTTGATTTAATCAATATTTATGGGATGCAGTTAAAGCAGTGCTTGGAGAGAAATTAATGGAGTTTACATGAGTATACTAGAAAGGCATTTTGGAGAGAAACAAAAATTAGTAAGATCTATACTCATCTGTCAGTTTGTCGTACTGTGGTGGCTTGTGAGTTGCTGTGATTCTGAAAGCTATGCCACCAATATTTTAAATATCAGCATGGTCACCCACGATGGACAGATTTCAGATGAGCTTCCATACGAAGACAGACTAGGAAGAAGGAGTGACAAACTGCTTCCAAATATTTAGTCACTCACTGAAAACCTTATGAACAGCAGAGAAATACTGTCAGATATAGTGCCAGAAAATGATCCCTAGGTTGGAAGGCACTCAAAATGCGACTGGGTAAGAGCTGCCTCCTCAAAGTAGAATTGACC
>NW_006408594.1:265078-270584 GCF_000296735.1 Chrysochloris asiatica | reverse complement strand
GAAGACCAGAAGAGTTGTGGGATGACATCAAGAACATCATACATGAAGAAAGCAAAAAGTCATTAAGAAGACAAGAAAGAAGGAAAAGGTCAAAATGGACGTCAGAAGAGAGTCTGAAACTTGCTCTCCAGTGTAGAGATGCTAAAACAAATGGAAGAAATGAGGAGATCCAAGAGCTAAACAGAAAATTTCAAAGATCAGCTGGAGAAGATAAAGCCAAATGTTATAATAAATTATGCAAAGATATGGGATCAGAAAAATCAAAGAGGAAGAACACACTCAACATCTCTCAAGCTGGGAGAACTGATATAAAAATTTAAGCCTCGACTTTCACTACTGAAGGATTCTCTGGGTATATTATAGATTGATGCAGAAAGCATCAAGAGAAGATGGAAGGACTACACAGAGTCATCGTGCCAAAAGGAAATGGTTAATGTTCAACCGCTTCAAGAGGTAGCATATGATCCAGAGCCAATGATACTGAAAGAGAAAGTCCAAGGTACACTGAAGGAACTGGCAAAGAACAAGGCACCAGGAATTGATGGATTCAAAACTGAAATCTTTCAAGAAAGTGAGGCGGCACAGCACTCACTCATCTCTGCCAAGAAATTTGGGACACAAAGTGGGTCCCAACTGATGGGAAGAGATCCATATTTGTGTCCATTCCAAAGAGAGGTGACCCAAAGGAATGTGGAAATCATTGGACAATCTCTTTGACATCCCAGGCAAGTAAAGTTTTATTAAAGGTAATACAGAAATGGCTGCAAGTATACATTGACAGAGAACTTCCAGAGGTTCAAGCCGGATTCAGGAGAGGCCGTAGAACAAGGGATATCATTGCTGATGTCCGAGGGCTGAAAGCAGAGATACCTGTAAGATGTTTCTACCTGTGCTTTAGTGACTACGCAAAGGCTTTCGATTGTGTGGATCATGACAAGCTATGGACAATATTGCAAAGTATGAGTATTCTGGAACACTTCATTGTGCTCATGAGGAATCTGTACCTGGACCAAGAGGCAGTTGTTCGAACAGAACATGGAAACACTGAATGGTTTAAAATTAAGAGAGCTGTGTGACAGGGTTGTATTCTTTCACCATACTTATTCAACCTGTATGCTGAGCAAATAATCCAAGAAGCTGGGTTCTATGAAGAAAAACGTGGCATCAGGATTGGAGGAAGACTCATTAATAACCTGCGATATGCAGATGATACAACTTTGCTCGCTGAAAGTGAAGAGGACCTAAAATACTTACTGATGAAGCTCAAAGAGCACAGCCTTCAGTATGGATTACAACTCAATGTCAATAAAACAAAAATCCTCACCACTGAACCAATAAACAACATTCTTATCAACGGAGAAAAGACTGAAGTTGTCAAGGACTTCATTCTTCTTGGATCAACTATCAACACTCGCGGAAGCAGCAGTCAAGAGATCAGATGACATATTTCACTGGGCAAATCTGCTACGCAAGACCTTTTTTTAAAGTGTTGAATAGCAAGGATGTCAGCTTGAGGACTAAGGTGCGCCTGACCAAAACCATGGTATTTTCAATCATCTCCCATGAATGCGAAAGCTGTACAGTGAATAAGGAAGACTGTAGAATACTGAAAGTGCCATGGGCTCCCAAAAGAACCAGCAGATAGATGTGTTTTGGAAGAGGTATAGCCAGAGTGCTCCTTGGAGTCCAGGATGGCCAAACTTCATGTCTCATACTTCAGACATATTGTCAGGAGGGACCAGTCGCTGGAGAAGGATATCATGTTTGGTAAGGTGGAGGGTCAGAGAAAAAGAAGAAGACCCCCAACAAGATGGATTGGCCAAGTGGCAAGCACTGATGGACTCAAGAGTGGCAACAGCAGAGAGGCTGGCCCAGGATCGGGCAGCATTTCGTTCTGCTGTGCATAGGGTCGCTGTGGGTTGGTACCAATTCAATGGCACCTAACAAGAATGATAACTGTTAGGAGTATGTCCAGAGACACCACATCCCAATTAAATGGTGTGATTAGTCCCAGGATTCAATGACGGTACTCACACATTGTTTATATTTTGAAAGTCAGCGGAGGGTGGAAGAGATACACAGATACACATGGTTCTCTTAAACCTGAAGGGAAGGGCGATTCAAAGTAACTGATTAGAACATTATAACAGAGATATGAATGCTTATAATACAGATTTTTATTTAAAAAGACATAGAGAAATGCTATTGCCAAATGTGGGCATGCCCATCTAAGCGCCTCTGGTAAATTGAAATAATCTGTGTATTGCATATGCATGCATAAATAATAATTATTAAAATCTTGGTTAAAAAATATTAAAATGTGAAATTGTCATTTATTTTTAGATGCTAAGGGAGCACACCGAATAGCCACTGCTTGTGAACCTTATGCAGGGTTGCTATGCGTCAGAATCAACTCAATGGCACTTAACAACAAGGGAGCACAAGACCTTTTCCTATCTGGACTAGGACTAGTAAATTGGGTCTTAAAAATATTTTATCTTCATGATCAATTTGACTAAAGGTTCAAGTAATTCCTAAGAGGTAACAGTTGTCTGGGCCCTTACTAACAGGAATCTCCCACAGCTGCATTCTTTCCTGACATCGACAGATATCTCTGTCCCCTTTTTCCGTTCCACTGCTAACTTCTGCTTTTCAACCCCTACACCCTGTTCTACAAGATCTCATAGCATTCCCCTACCACCTGGCTTCTTATATATGATTTCTTCAAGTTTTCTTGAAGAAATAAACTTAAATAAACTCTTGTTTATTTTCATGATTACGTTTCTTTACTCAACTTGGGAAACCAGTCTGCATGGATTAGCACAGTGAATAGTTCTGCACCAAAAATGTTACTTCTGGATTGTCTTTTTAATAAAAGCAAAAGCCTTTTAAAGACCTGATGAGTCCTGTAGTTAGCTCTTTACCAGACAGGACTGATGGTTACCTATGATCTCTAGGGAAGGGGGTTATATGAATATTTGGTAAGTTCCAAGTAAACACAATATACCTATAAAATGGGCCTTTCACAGGAGATAAAAGGCCATCACAGAAAGAATCAGAAGTCTTGATTTTGTTGCTACCTGATCTAAGTTAAGTAAGTAATTTGCCATTGTTTGGTTCCAACTCAAAGCAGTCCTGTATAGTATTTCCGAGGCTATAAATCTTTATGGAAGCAGAAAGCCTCATCTTTCTCCCTTGGAGCACCTGGTAGACAATGATCATACAGAATATGAATCCTTTACTAGAGACTTTCAGATCAGATAGATTTCCTCTAGGTCAACAGTAAGAACTGCTATAATCTAGTACCACATTTCCAACAAAACTACGTTTTTCTGCAAAGTAAAAGGACTTAACATCCAAATACCCTGCGGTTCAAAACTATCAGCCGCTCCGCGGGAGAAAGATGAGGCTTTCTACTCCCGTAAAGATTTACACCCTCGGAAACCCTGTACAGGGTCGCTATGGGTCGGAACCGACTCAACGGCACTTAACAACAACAACCCTTACTTAAAATTACATTCTAGTTTGTTCTCAGCGAGGAGGGCAGGGATAACATAAAAAGTAACGTTCTCTCTTTGGAAGGCAGTCCTGGAGCAAAGACTCAGTGAGGAAGCACACTCCGTTCCCAGACTTTAGAAAACCTGGTAAGTATACAAAGCAAAGACTCAGAGAAAGGAAGAAAAATTGGTACCCATTCATTAAAAAAAATTAAATACACAATGAGTATTCCAAGCAAGCTCCTGGAATTCTATACTGTCAATATATAAGCTGTGGCGAAAGAACCCAGAAACAGCCATGATCATTTGCCAGGGAAAGAAGGAGCCACTAAAATTTAGATGGAGTGTTAAGACAAAAAGGAGGAAATGGAAGAGGGAAAATAAAAATAAATTCTCTCTGGGATTCTGCTGATCCACCCTAAAAATTCTATGGGTAAATGTTATGTGGTATGCTGGATTGGGTCCTGGAGCAGAAAAAGGGCATTAGTGGAAAACCAGATGAAATCCATATAAACCCTGGAATTCACTTCATAGTAAAGTGCTGGAAGAGAATATTTTAAGTACCATGGACTGCCAGAAGAACAAACAAATCTGTGTTGGAAGAAATACAGCCAGAATGGCTCTTTAGAAGCCAGGATGGCCAGACTTCCTCTCTTGTACTTGGCACATAATATCAGGAGGGACCAGTCCCTGGAGAAAGAGATCGTGCTTGGTAAAGTGGACGGTCAGCGCAAGACTCCAGTGAGATGGACTGACACAGCGGCAGCAGCAATGTGCTCATGCATAGCAAGGAGTTTAAAGTTGTTGCAAGACCAGGCAGTGTTTTGTTCTGTTGTGCATAGGGATGCTATGAGTTGGTACCAAGCTGATGGCACCCAACAACAACAGCAACAACAAAACCAGTTGTATTGATTAGGGCTCTGTGTCAACTTGACTAGACTAGGATTTCCAGAGGTTTAGCAGTACAGATGTGCTTATTCCCATAGTGATGAAACCTAATACAGGCATAGTTAACTCTATGACAATTGGATAGGAGTGACCAATTAATTGAAAGGATGTTTCCTTGGGGGTGTGGCCTGCTACCAATATAATACATATGTGGTAAAGTTCTCTCTCCCCCACTGGAAACCTGGGACTCTATAGTTGTAATTCATTTTCTTAATAATACTTCTCTCTAGAATTCTCCAGAATGGCCAGACTTCATCTCTCATATTTCGGACAAATTGTCAGGAGGACCAGTCCCTTGAGAAGGATATGGTAAAATGGAGGGTTGAGAAAAACAGGAAGACCCCCCAACGAGATGGAATGGCACAGTGGCAGTAGCAGTGGGCTAAAATGTAGCAATGATTCTTAAGCTGGCACAGGACCAGGCAAGTGTTTTTTTCTGTTGTGCATACAGTCGCTATGGTTCGGTGCCGACTTGATGGCACCTAACAACTATGTTGTTGTTGCTAAGTGCTGTGGAGTTGGTTTTGACTCAAAGCCTCCCTGGATAGGGTTTCTGAGGAGCAGCTGGTGAGCTTGAACCGTCAACCTTGTGGTTCAAACCAACTTTGCAGTCCAGTACATTAATCCACAGTGCCACAGCAGGACACACTCACACTCATTCTCTATCTGCATCTCTCTGTCTCTCTCTATACATATTGCTGTTGTTATGTGCTGTGGAGTCGGTTCTGACTCATAGTGACCCCGCATAGAGTTTCCGAGGCTGTAAATCTTTATGGAAGCAGAAACCTCATCTTTCTCCTGCGGTACAGTTGGTACTTTCGAACTGCTGACCACGAGATTAGCAGCCCGATTCGTAACCACTATGCTACCAGAGCTCCTTCATATACATATATATTTCACTGGTTTTGCTTCTCCAGAAAGCCAACCTAATAGACCAGTTAATATCACTGTTGTTGTTGTTGTTGTCAGGTGCCATCGAGTCGGAACCTACTCATAGCGACCCTATGCACAGCAGAACGAAACAATGTTCGATCCTGGGCCAACCTCACTACCGCTGCCAC
>NW_006408594.1:240043-261118 GCF_000296735.1 Chrysochloris asiatica | reverse complement strand
GATCTTGGCTGAAAGCAGAGAATATCAGAAAGATGTTTACCTGTGCTTTATTGACTACTCAAAGGCTTTCAATTGTGTGGATCATGACAAGCTATGGACATCATTGCAAAGTATGAGTATTCTGGAACACTCATGAGGAATCTATACCTGGACCAAGAAGCAGTTGTTCGAACAGAACATGGGAACACTGAATGGTTTAAAATTGAGAAATGTGTGCTACAAGGTTCTATTCTTTTACCATACTTATTCAACTTGTATGCTGAGCAAATAATCCAAGAAGCTGGGTTCTATGAAGAAAAACGTGGCATCAGGATTGGAGTAAGACTCATTAACAACCTGCGATACGCAGATGATACAACCTTGCTTGCTGAAAGTGAAGAGGATTTAAAACATATACTGATGAAGATCAAAGAGCATAGCCTTCGGTATGGATTACATCTCAATATAAAGAAAACAAAAATCCTCACTACTGGACAAATAAACAACTTTATCAATGGAGAAAAGATTGAAGTTGTCAAGGACTTCATTCTTCTTAGATCAACTATCAACACTTATGGAAGCAGCAGTCAATAAATCAAATGACATATTGCATTAGGCAAATCTGCTGTACAAGACCTTTTTAAAGTGTTGAAGAGCAAAGATGTCAACTTGAGGACTAAGGTGCGCCTGACTCAAGCCATGGTAATTTCAATAACCTCATATGCATGTGAAAGCTGGACAGTGACTAAGGAAGACTGTGGAAGAATTGATGCTTTTGAGTTATGGTGTTGGAGGAGTGCCATGGGCTGCCAAAAGAACCAATAGATCCATTCTGGAAGAAGTGCAGCCAGAGTGCTCCTTGGAGGACAAGATGGCCAAAATTCATCTCTCATATTTTGGACACATTGTCAGGAGAGACCAGTCGTTGGAGAAGGATATCATGTTTGGTAAGGTGGAGGATTAGAGAAAAAGAGGAAGATCCCCCAACGAGATGGATTGGCCAAGTGGCAGCATTGATGAACTCAAGAGTGGCAACTGTAGTGAGGTTGGCCCAGGATCAGGTAGTGTTTCGTTCTGTTGTACATAAGGTTGTGTGCATGGGTTGGTACTGACTCGATGGGACCTAACAACAACAACAACGACATTCACTGCCAATACCTTTGTTAAACAACAGAAAGGTGACTATACACAGATGGAATACAGAGTAATCAAATTGACTACATCTGTTGGAAGAGAAGGTGGAAAAACTCACTATCATCAGCCAAAACGAGGCCAGGGGCCGACTGCCAAAAAGAGTAGCAAATACTTACATGCAGGTTCAGGCTGAAGCTGAAGTAAATTTAAGAGTCTACGAGAGCCAAAATATGACCTTAAACATACCCCACCTGAATTTAGATACCACTTCAGAAACAAATTTAACTAATTAGGCCACTAGTGACCAAAAACCAGAAGAGTTGTGGGACGATATCAAGAACATCAAACAGGAAGAAAGCAAAAGGTCATCAAAAGGAAAGAAAGGACCAAAATGGATGTCAGAAGAGATTATGAAACTTGCTCTTCGGTGTAGAGATGCTAAAGTGATGGGGAAAAAAAATGAGGAAATAGAGGAGTTGAACAGAAAATTCCAATGGACAGCTTGAGAAGACAAAGTATTATAATAAAATGTGCAAGGACCTGGAGTTAGAAAACCAAAAGTGAAGAACATGTTCAGCAATTCTCAAACTGAAAGAACTGATGAAAAATTCAAGCCTTGATTTGTAATACTGAACCATTCTACTAGAGGCAAAATTCTGTATGATGTATAAAGTATCAAAAGAGAACAGACGATATGTAGAGTCACTGTATGAAAAAGAAATGGTCGATGTTCAACCCTACCAAGAAATAATGGTACTGAAGCAAGAAGTCCAAGAGGCACTGAAGGTATTGGTGAAAAACCAGGCTTCAGGAATTGATGGAATACAAATGGAAACCTTTCAACATATTGATAAAGTACTGGAGGCACTCACTCATCTACATCAAGAAATTTGGAAGACAGCTACTTGGCCAACTGACAGGAACAGATCCATATTGTGCCCATTCCCAAAAGAGTGATCCAACATAATGTAGAGTTGTACATAATCAGAGAGTACCACTGATATCACATGCAAGTAAAATTTTGCTAAAAATAATTTTAAAATGGTTTTAACAGTACAACAGAGAACTGCCAGAAATTCACACCAGATTCAGAAGAGAACATCAGATACATCTTGGCTGAAAGCAGAGAATACCAGAAAGATGTTACTTGTGCTTTATTGACTATGCAAAGGCTTCTAACTGTGTGGATCATGACAAGCTATGGATAACATTGTGAAGAATGGGTGTTTCAGAATACTTAATTGTACTCATGAGGAACCTGTACACAGACTAAGAGGCAGTAGTTTGAACAAAACAAAGGGGCACTAAATGGTTTAAAATCAGGAAAGGTGTGTGTAAATGTATCCTTTCACCATCTTTACTCAATCTGTATGCTGAGCACATAATATGAGACGCTGGAGTATATGAAGAACATAGCATCAGGATTGGAGGAAAACTGATTAACAACCTGTGATACACAGAGGATACAATCTTGTTTGCTGGATTGCATGCACTTCAATATAAAGAAAACAAAAATCCTTATCAATTACCAATAAATAACACCATAATAAATGGAGAAAAGACTGAAGTTGTTAACTTCATTTTGCTTGAATCCACAATCAACACTCAAGGAAGCAGCAGCCTAGAAATCAAAGAATGTATTGTATTTGGCAAATCTGCTTCAAGACTTTCAAGTATTCAAGAGCAAAGGTATCAGTTTGAGGACTAAGGTGTGCCTGCCCCTAGCCATAGTATTTCCAATAGGCTCGTGTGCATGTAAAAGTTGGACAATGAATTAGGATGACTGCAGAAGAAATGACGCATTTGAGTTACGGTGTTGGTGAAGAATACCGAAAGTACCATGGGCTACTATAAGAACAAAGAAGAGGAATCAAGTCTGTGTTGGAAGAAGTACAGGCAGAATGCTCTTTAAAAGCCAGGATGGCAAGATTTCGCCTCTCATATTTCTGACATGTTATCAGGAGGGACCAGTCCCTGGAGAAGGACATTATCCTTGGTAAAGTGGAGAGTCAGCAAAAGAGAGGAAGATTCTGAACAAGATGGATTGAAAGAGTAGTAGCAGCAATGGATTCAAGTGTAACAATTGTGAAGATGGCACAGGACCAAGCAGTGTTTTGTTTTGTTGTGCATAGAGTCACTATTGGTTGGAACCCACTCTACATACAGCACCTAAAAACAACAAGCATCGACTGGGGGGAAAAAAGATTAGAGATCTGTACAATTACTAATCAGTGGAAAATCCTTGTGGCTGTAGTACGTAGTAAGTGATGTGCACAGTATATGATACATCAGAACTCTAGTATCTGAAAAGGCTCCTTATAGTTCAGTTCCAAAAGGAAGAGATCCTCTAACAGAACAGCAGTGTCCACACCTAAAGATCATTCAAAGTGGCTCCTCCCAGAAACAGCAGGATATCTGAAAGGACACAGGAGAACTTCACAAGCTTGCTACTTCCCAGCTAGCTCTTTCCTCTACTCCACTAAAGCAGAGAAGACCCTCTTCCTAGTGCATCTTCCTTCCTGCATTTGCCAAGGACCCTTCCTGGTACCAAAGGGAATCTTGATTGATTGATTCAACTAATATTTATTATAAAGCTATCAGTTAGAGGATCAAGGTGAGTCTGCACAAGCCCTAGTCTTTTCAATAGTCTCATATGTGTGTGAAAGTTGGAGAATAAATAATGAAGATCATAGAAGAATCGATACATTTTTAAATTACGGTGTTGGAGAGGAATATTGAAAAGTACCATGGACTGCCAAAAGAACAAATAAATCTGTCTTGGAAGATTATTCCCAGAATAATTCTTAGAAGCGAGGATGGCAAGACTTCATCTCTCGTACTCTGGACACATTAACAGGAAGGACCAGTCCCTGGAGAAGGACATAATGCTTAGAAAAGTGGAGGGTCAGGGAACAAGAGGAAGACCCCAGTGGTATAGTAAATTATCTAATGTGTCTTTTGGCCATAGTCTGTAACGCCAACCAAACAGTATTTCTGCCTCCTGAATCTGGTAAGAGAAGGTGGGAGAAGATACATGATTCAGCTGTAGATGCTAGTAAAGTTCACTGTCATTGTAAAAACTTGAAACTCTAGCCTGGGTTTAAAATAAGCCATCTCAGAAGCAGGATGGGGGAATCTCACTACCATCCAAGGAGAGTCAGGAGTGGAACACTTTCTTTGGACCCTGAGATCCCTGGTCATTGAACCTGCTTGACCCGGGGGCAGAGAACTGTGACACTGGAGGAGGTGCAGAGAAGCAATAGCAGCAGAACCAAGAACCAGAGCACAAGACATCCCAGCCCACAAAGCAAATAAAGCTGAGTGACTGTGGGCAGGAACTTAAGTGAGGGAGCTCGGCTTGCTGACCCATGGAACTAGAGCCGAGTGCCCTCAGGCAGAGGCTTATGATGGGAGTGGTGTGTCCTATGGGCACTTAGCAGCAGCTAACTGGAACAAGTGTATCCTGAGCATTTCTGAGCAAACTGTAACGTGCTAACTTCCCTAATAAATCCCACAACTGTTGAGTATGGGGTCTGAGTTCTGTGTGACCACTGCAGTGGATTACTGAACCCAGAGGAGTAGAGAGGGTTGTGAGAGAAATGATTCAGTTAATTTTTTTAAACCCCCAACAAGATGGGTTGAAACAATGGCAGCAACAATGGGCTCAAACATGACAACTGTGAGGACAGCACAGGACTGGGCAGTGTTTTGTTCTGTTGTTCATAGGGTTACTATGAGTCAGAACCAACTCGAGGCCATCTAACACATTACATGCCAAGAAGCCGTGGCAATGAGGTAGTTAAAGCACGACCAAAAGGTTAAAGCTGACAAAAGGTCAGCGACTGAAATCCACCAGTAGTCACTCAGTGGGAAAAAGATGAGGCAATCTGCTTCTGTAAAAACTGTAGTCATGGAAACTCTATGAAGCAGTTCTAGTCCGTCCTATGGGGTTGTTATGAGTCAGAATCAACTGGATGGCAGTGGGCTTATAACATGCCAGGCCGCACAACAGGTAATAAACCAATATAAATGGGCAGAGGAGATGCCTGCACTAACAGAACATATTTCTAATGAGGAGAACAGAATATATATAAGCTGTGTACACTATAATTTCAAGAAGCCCTAGTGGCGCAACAGTTAAACACTTGGCTGCTAACCAGAAGATTTGCAGTTTGAGCCCACCCAGTGGCTCCATGTAAGTAAGAAATGACTAGTGATAAGCTCCCATAAAGATGACAACCTAGAAAACCCCACATAGTTGCTAAGTGCAGTTGAGTTGGTTCCAAATCATAGCGACCCTGTATAAGGATTCTGAGGAGTGGTTGGTGGGTTTGATCCATTTCCCCTGCAGCTAGTGTTGTTGCTGTTAAGTGCCATTAAGTTCATTCTGACTAACAGCGACCCTGCATAGGGTTACCAAGGTAGGTTTGAACCACTAACCTTGTGGTTAGTAGTCCAGTGCTTATCCTATAGCACCACATCAAAACACCAGAAAACCCCATAGGACAGTTCTACACTATCACATGGGTTGGCTATGCTCAGAAAATTGACTTAGCAACACCTAATAACAATTTACATTTCAGGCAGGTTATGTGAAGAAAAACACAACGGAATAACAACAGAGTGACTGGGAGGGGGTGAGTGACTTTAAACAGAGTAGGCAGGAAAGGCCCTGCTGAGGAGATAGTTATTCCATCTGCCTCCTCAGAAGGGCCTTCCCTAGCTACACAGAAACCTAAGTTATATCGTGACTTCTGGAGGAGGGTGTCCCAGGCAGTGAGAAAAGAACAAGCAAAGGCTCTGAGGTGAGAAAAGGCTCATCTTGGGAAGACAACTAATATACAAGTAATAAGGAATCTAGTACGTTAGACTCCTAAACTGCTATCTCTAGGCTTTATGTGCTATATACAGTGACTGGTTTAATCTCAACAACTATTTGAATTATGTATCACCTGTTTGATAGATGAAGAAACTGAGGTTCAAAGAGGTTAAGTAACTGGTTGCCCAGCTAGCATGCAGGATAGTCAGCGCTCACACAGGGCCTGATTCCAAAGTGTGCTATTTATATTGCATCACATTTAAGGACAGAGTCAGAGCAAAAATATTAATAAAAATCAGTAGATAAATAAATACATACAGTAAGCTCTTTCCTACATCCTCAAAGATCTGGGATTCACTATTTTGGGGAGTTTCTCATCTCCCTCTTGATATAATCTCTCATTGAGGCAAACAGAGCTCAAACTACCAACTATTCCAATAGTATCAGAATCTTTTCCTGAGGATCTACCTATAAGGCAATGTTTAAACAACTCCGTCACATAATGTTCACTTGCACCAGCAGCCGGAATGGAGTGATGCACCGGGAGTGTGTTTCCTACAGACTGGCATGGCCATCTGAACAATCCCTTCCACCGTGAAAGGCACCAGGAATAGTATTTTTCCTGTCACGTTAGTTTTGCATGTTCATCCAGAAAATGTGGGCACACTGGAATGTCATTTGCTATGCCCTGCTGGTTTTACTGATGCTGACACGTTGCTTCCAACTTTGTGGCAGGCAGGTAACAGGTGAGCAGATTCAAAACTTGAGGCAGAGAACTATTTAAAAACAAGGCAGAAAAGACACAAGAAATTTGCTTAAAACAATATTAAAGTACTTATGTCACCAAGATTACTTATACTTTGTACATCTTGTAGTATGGACTTGAAAAATACAAGTATGGTGGAAAATGACTGAAATCACAAGGGAAACCTATCTCCTCACATAAATTACACAAATATTTGGAAAGTTAGTTTTTTTCCATTAAAATATTCCAAGCTCATCTCATTAACTTTTTCTGTTTGGCTTCTTGATATTCTTGAAATTAACTGTCAGTGTTTATAGTAATTAAAATTTAAAAAAAAATAAAAAGCAACTTCTGCTTAACATACAGTGTTGATTACATATGTTTTTATATTATAAGAATTAGGGAAAAGAGGTGATTGGAAACTCAAAATTTGGCCAACTGGCCTAAATAAATATATACATACACACACACACACACACACACTCACACAACTGGCCTAAATAAATATATATATACACAAATCTGAAAGTCTTTCAAATGTTTGTGTGTAAAGTTCTCTACAGGTATTTAAAGAAAAAAATATTCTGACATTCTAGAGGATATAAAATTTTAATAATTAATCTCAAAAAACAATGGAAATTTTCTAAAATTTTGACAGAAGCTATATCAAAAATTTTCTTCTCTATGGAAGAATGAAGTCTATGAAATTAAACTTCATGTAGCAAATTAGGTAAAAAGTTATAGGTCTATCCAGTAAAATTACAGGAAAAGGTTATAAATTCTCAAGATCAAATACATAAGGAAAAACCCATCTATTAAAATACAGTAGCCTGTTTAGCTACCGTGGGATTCTCCCAGTTCCAGGCCCCAGAAGGAGTAAAGAACGCCTTAAAGTAAGTGAGTGTGTAACCATAGAGGAACTCAAGTTGTTAAGAACCGCAACTCTGTATTTCCTGAAGTTCATGTGGTAAAATTTGCAAGTGGAATGTTTCATTACTGCAAATCTTGCACAAAATTTTATGAAACAAACCTGCATTAAGTCAAAGCAGAACTGAAATCAATGCCTTTTCTAGCACGTCAGGAATGATTTTGATATATTTTGTTTAATATCCCTTTTATCTCGATGTTTGGCTCCTTGCGTGTATACCATGGGTGGAGGGGACATTCCAGCTCCAAAACTAAAATGGAAGTAGAATGCAAGTGCTCAAATCACTACCCAATGACCTCACCCATCTACAGAATGCTTGTTTTTAATATTTCCCTGATACTAGCTGCTACTTTTCCACCTCCTGCATTTCAAATAGGCCCAGCATTAACAGCCCTCCCTAAAAGATCTCAGCCTAGTTGTTTCAGAAAACTGAACTCGACTCGTTTGACACGCACGCAGTGTTGATACACTACAGGCAAGCCCCCTTCTCCAGCTCTTCAGCCTCTCCTGGGCATGAAAATAGCCCGAACAGCAGCAACAGCTGGGGATCATTAAACTGACAGAAACAGCTGAGGAGACTCCAATTGGAGGGAGGAGGCTGAGTGTCACATTCAAAAAATCAAAAGGGCAACAGGAAAGGGGGAAGGGGGTGTCAGTGAAGCCTAAGGAGTGGATCACACCCAAATTTCCTTCACACAACAAGGGGTCACATGACTACAGTCTAGCTTGCTTAGCCCCTACTGACTTTTGGTTGGAAGCTTTAGTCAATTCTGAAAATGTGGGTTTGCATGAAGACAGGTCAGAGGTATAATGCAGAGAGTGGTGGTAGCTCAAAGGTTAGTCCTGCTCATCCCCAGTATAAAGGAATCTTTTAGAGGAGCTAAGTCCATTCTGGGGCTATGCGGACAATAAAAATCAACTCCACCATAGGGTAGTGGTAGGAGGTGTGCCAACCCTTAAGTGAACTCAGAGACCAACCCAGTCTCAAAGGCCTCCCTCAACTAGGGAGGACCAAATGCTAGATGAAATTCAGGCTCGGGCTAGTTTTGCCTGCACCTCCAGTGCTAGCTTCCTAAACTGGCAGGCCTCCAAGAAGCAGTGCACAAATGTGCCACCTGCCTGGCCCATTACCAGAGTATGTTCAGTACATACCTGAATGCTCTATACACGCTTTATTCATGTCACCCCAAGGGAGTGGGCTTGAACAGCCTGACCTGTGCCTGTCAATATGATTAGCCCCCAGAACCCTGGAATAACTTCTTCCATGCTCACACTTGATAGGTTCAATATCATCAAGGTCTCCCCACCAAAGCATTTTCCTTATAACTAATTTTTCAAGACTGAAGTTTCAGATGGTTCCTCACCTTCATGTCTGAACAGGAAGTGATTCAACTGCAGATATCAACACTGTAACTGTCTTTGGCAAGAGTGTTTTGTAACTGTGAGGTTGCATGATGACCTCCAGCTGAACATTTTATTCAATACATCTAACGATTTAATACAGAAAGCTTTTCCAGGATGATGGTTGGGTTCAACAAAAAACAACCACTACCTTCTTCCAGAATAGTTTGTGTTTCTCTTCAAACCACAAAGCTGGCACAGTAACATGCTCATGCATATTTCCAAACTGTATCAGTTTGGGCAAGGTAAGTGTAGTTGAACTTGCTTTTCATTATAATCTCAGAACAACTGGCTTATTCTGAATACTTTAAGTTAGTATTAAAAGGTGAGGATATGGAAAAATAAATCCACTAGTGAAAAGACTATTAAAAGAGCTTAAATTGTTTTCTTCTTATTTTTTTTTTTCTTTCTGTTTTTAAAATACAGTTCATTTGAGGTTGCAAAAACATCAAAGGGCAGGATATATGTCAACCGAAGTACTGTGACTCTCATCACCTCAGTGTGTTCAGCCTAGGTGGATGTAACTATATTGGTTATCAATCTTTAACAGAGTAACCTTTTACCATTTAAAATTTAGTGCTATAAATATAGGTAAGCATTTACTACATGCATGTCTTGATACTAGGTATAAGACCAAAATCAAGGGGGGAAATGACCCTATTCATCCAGATAATACTTCCAAAGCTACTTTCATAGCACATGTTATGTCATTTCACTGTGTGAGTTAGGACAGCAAAGATTGTATTATACCCACTAAGGAATGAAAGGAACTGGTTCACCAAGCTTAGAACAACTTAGCCAAGTTCACCATTGGCAAGACCAAACCAAGAACTTCATGTTTCTGACTATCAACTCAGTGCTGGAGCTCTAGCTACCTAACACAAAAAGGCTTTCGTCCTCTAGAAATTAATCTCTGATACCTGATGCCTGGAGTCCTGGTGTGGTGCTGCAGGTAAGCACTGGACTGCTAACGGCAAAGTCAGTGGTTCAAACCAACCAGGTGCTCCTCAGAAACCCTGAACAGGGTCATTATGATTTGGCACTGACTTAATGGCATTTAACAATAACAACAACAACCTGATGTCTGGGCCAGTGTTTCTCATACACACCAAAAGTTTCTTCCCTAAGCATCTCATCAATTCCTGGGTCCAACATCATATTCTGAATCTAATTCAAGATTTGTTATTGCTGCTAAGTGTCACAGAGTCTGTTCCAAGTCATAGTGACCTTATATGGGGTTTCCGAAGAGCAGTTGGTAGATCTGAACCTCCACCCTTGCAGTTAGCACAGTCCAGTGTTTATCCTACAGCACCACACTAAGGTGCCTGATTTTGGTAAAAAGATTACTTATGATTATCACTAACAATTACCAGATGCAAGTTCCTTATGAAGGCTAGAATTGTTAATACGAAACTCCAAATAAAACTGAATTTTAGTGCAGAGTGCTCAAAATACATATGACACTTTGGAAAAAATGCCACATTTTGCTTGGACATCATACTGCCCCCTAGTGCCAGAAAACACAGTCGTGGTCGTGATGTGCTGTGGCGTCTGTTCCAACTCAAAGCGACCTTGTACAGAGTTCCCAAGGCTGTAAATCTTTACGGGAGTAAAAAGCCTCATTTTCCTCCCACGGAACAGCTGGTTGTTTTGAACTGCTGACCTTCAGGTTTGCAGCCCAATTCATAACCACTACAGTAGCTATCTTGCTGTGGTTTCCAAATGTAGTCAATTTGGTTCAGACTCAAGATGGAAGGTCAGTGAAAAAGAAGACTTCCATTGAGATGGACTGACACATTGGTAGCAGCAATGGGCTCAAAAAGAGCAACGATTGTGAGGATAGTGCAGGACCAGGCAATATTTTGTTACTTTGTGCATAAGGTCGCTATGATTAGGAATGAATTCAACAGCACCTAACAACAACATGGAGTAGATGGTGGGTCTGAACTGATGCAACCTTGTGGTTAGCAGTACAATGGTTATCCTACAATGCCACACCAGGACTCCAGCTAATGTCTAGCTGAATATTACAATAAAAAGACAACTGGCTGGGCACTTTGGAGGAAAAAGAATAGAAAAGAGTTAAATATGCATCACAGGTATTGTTGATATGTTGTTAAGTGCCATCAAGTCGGTTCTGACCCACAGTGACCCTGTACAGAGTTTCTGAGTAGTGGCTGGTGAACTTGAACCATCGACCTTGTGGATCAAACTGATTTTGCAGTCCAGTGCAGTAACTCACAGTGCCACACCAGGACTCCATCCCAGACATATAACCATAAAAACTACATAAATCCCTCAAGAAATTGATCAATACAATAGAGACTACAAGAAATGTAAAACAAATCACTGTAATTAAAGACAGTGTTGGAAGTGCTTTAACAGTTCATAGATAATAAATTTCCAGACCACAAAAAGAGGATTAAGTAGGCTTCCTGAGGGAGGGAGTATAAAAGCCACCTTTGCAGGAAAGACAGCAATCCATAAACTACAGATGAACAGCATGAGTCAAGGCCTGTGGTAGGAATGCTATTGTTGTTGTTGTGATGTGCAGTGGAGTCAGTTCAGACTCATAGTGAGGAATGCTATAAGGTTCAGAATATAAAGAATCCTCCCCAATTTAGCTGGATTAGTAAATTTGTAAAGGGAACAATAGGAGGCAGCAGGAAAGGTTGGGTAAGATCAGATTGTGAAGGATCTAGAACTGTGCTGTCCAGTATGGTAGCTGTGCTGAACTACCGACTGCTACCACAAGCTCGGAGGTTTAAACCCAACAGCTACACTCAGAATCTGTAACAGGATCACTTTGCATTGGAATAAACTCGAAGGCACACAACAAGAAGACACATATGCAACTTAAATTTAAATGACAATTAAAAATTAAGTTTCTCAGTCCCTCTAACCACATTTCAAGTCACAATAACCAAATGCAGCTGTTGTTGTTATTGTTGGGTGCCACTGAGTCAGTACCGACTCATAGTGACCCTATGCACAACAGAACGAAACACTGCCCGATCCTGGGCCAACCTCACAATTCTTGCCACGCTTGAGCCCACTGTTCCTGCCACTTTGCAAATCCATCTTGCTGGGGGTCTTCCAATTTTTCTCTGACCCTCCACCTTACTAAACATGATATCCTTTCTCCAGTGACTGGTCCCTCTTGACAACATGTCCGAAGTATGAGAGATGAAGTTTGGACATCCTGGCCTCCAAGGAGCACTCTGACTGCACTTCTTGCAACACAGATCTGTTTGTTCTTTTGGCAGCCCATGGCACTTTCAATATTTTCCTCCAACACCATAACTCAAATACATCAGTTCTTCTATGGTCTTCCTTATTCACTGTCCAGTTTTTGCATGCATATGAGGTTAATGAAAATATCATGGCTTGAGTCAGGTGCATCTTAGTCCTCAAGCTGACATCTTTGCTCTTCAACACTTTAAAAAGGTCTTGTGCAGCAAATTTGCCTAATGCAATGTGTCGTTTTGATTTATTGACTGCTGCTTCCTGGAGTGTTGATAGTTGATCCAAGAAGAATGAAGTCCTTGACAACTTCAATCTTTTCTCCATTGATAAGAATGTTATTTATTGGTCCAGTGGTGAGGATTTTTGTTTTCTTGACGTTGAGATGCAATCCATACTGAAGGCTGTGCTCTTTCATATTCATCAGTAAATATTTCAAGTCCTCTTCACTTTCAGCAAGCAAGGTTGTATCATCAGCATATTACAAGTTGTTAATGACTCTTTCTCCAACCCTGACGCCACGTTTTTCTTCATATAACCCAGCTTCTCAGATTATTTGCTCAGCATACAGGTTGAGTAAGTATGGTGAAAGAATACAACCTTGTCGCACACCTTTCTTAATTTTAAACCATTCAGTGTTCCCATGTTCTGTTTGAGCAATTGCCTCTTGGTCCAGGTACAGATTTCTCATGAGCACAATTAAGTTGTTCAGGAATACTCATACTTCGCAATGTTGTCCATAGCCTGTCATGATACACAAAATCAAAAGCCTTTGTGTAGTCATTAAAGCACAGGTAAACATCCTTCTGATATTCTCTGCTTCTAGCCAAGATCCATTGGACATCAGCAATGATATCCCTCGTCCCATGGCCTCTTCTGAATCTGGCTTGAACCTCTGGAAGTTCTCTGTCAATGTATGCTTGTAGCCGTTTCTGTATTACCTTTAATAAAACTTTACTCGCATGGAATACCAAAGAGATTGTCCAATGATTTCTGCATTCGTTGGATCACCTCTTTTTGGAATGGGCACAAATACAGATCTCTTCCAATCACTTGGCCAGATAGTTGTCTTTCAAATTTCTTGGCATAGATGAGTTAGTGCCCCCAGTGCTGCCTCACTTTCTTGAAAAATTTCAATTTGTATTCCATCAATTCCTGCTGCTTTGTTTTTTACCAATTATTTCAGTGCACCTTGGACTTCTTTCCTTCAGTATCATTGGCTCTTGATCATATGCTACCTCTTGAAATGGCTTGAACATCAACCACTTCCTTTTGGTACAGTGACTCTGCGTATTCCTTCCATCTTCTTTTGATGCTTTCTGCATCATTCAATAATTTGCCCAGAGAATCCTTCGATAACGAAAGTTGACACTTAAATTTTTTCTTCCGTTACCCAGTAGATACCATATTGGATGGTGCAGATTAGAATATTTCCATCATCAAAAAATATTCTTTTGGGCAGTACTGTACCAGAAGGTTGTACTGTACCACAAAACACCAATCTTTCAAGGGGGCTCACTCCTAAAAAATGCAATTCTGATGCTTGCCAAGGTCTATAAATTGAAAATTGAAGGATCCTTGGTGTGGTGCTGCGGGTTAATGCGCTGGACTGTAAAGTCAGTTTGAACTGCAAGGTCAGCAGCTCAAGCTCTTCGGAAACCCTATACAACAGGGTCGCTATGGGTTGTAACTGACTCCATGGCACTTAACAACAACACCTCGTAAGGGGTAAGTGAAAAGCGTTGTTATGTGCTGTGGAGTCGGTTCTGACTCACAGCAACCCTGTACAGGGTTTCCGAGGCTGTAAATCTTTATGGGAGCAGAAAGCCTCATCTTTCTCCTGCGGAACAGTTGGTAGTTTCGAACTGCTGACCCTGAGGTAAGCAGCCCGATTCGTAATCACTATGCTACCAGAGCTCCTGTGAAAAGTGAAAAGCGTGGCTCCTATTATTTCCAACTTGAAACACTGAGAATAGTATCACACATGACCTCTAATAATACTTAACAGTTATTTCTTTCAAAAGAGTAACAGCTTTGAAATCTTTTCCTTTTCTTTATTAGAACTAAAAATATTATGAAAGAAAAAGATTGTTAGTAGAGATTTAAAGTAAGAATAACAGGAGTCATTTTCCACTAGGTATCTTTGATTAGGTAATTCAGGGAAGATGTTTGCCCCTCAAACACCTGCTTCGGCCCAAAAGGAGTGACATCAACATCTAAAGTACAGCCTATTTCTTTTCTGCAGTTTACATAATGATGGTGTGCTTTTTAAAACCAGTTTTGCAGGACAGACAACTATCCCACAGGGTTTCCAAGATTGTAAATCTTTACAGAAGCAGACTGTAACAATCTTTCTTCTGTGGAATAACTGACGGCTTTGGAGCGCCAGCTTTCTGATTAGCAGCCAAACACTTTAACCACTGAGCCACAAGGTGTCCTTTTAAAATAAATACATTGTACAGATGAACAAAAGTGAATCTTAGAATACGTACAGTCAGAATGCTCCTTAGAAGCAAGAAGGGCAAGATTTTATCTCATATACTTTGTATATCTTATCAGGAGGGACCAGTCCCTGGAAAAGGGCAAGGAAAAAGCAGAAGACCCTCAATATGAAGGACTGGCACAGTGGCTACCAACAAAACCGAGCAGTGCTTTTGAAGATGGCACAGGACTGGGCAATGTTTCACTCTTGCTGCATGTAGGATCACTATGAGTCAGAATCAACTCAATGCACCTAATAACAACAGTGCATGTATGAAGGGGCTTCAAAAAGTTGATAGGAAAATGGAATTTAAAGACAATGGAATGGCATACATGTGAATAATTATATACAAAGTTTCAAGTCCTGTCAAGATCCAGCAGACTTTTAAAAGACCACAGTCATCTAAGCTAATACTGATTCATAGTGGCCATATAGGACAAAACCTACCTGATCCTTAGGGATTCTGAAAGTATCAATCTTTATGGAAGCAGATAGCTTCATTGTTCTCCCATGGAGCATATGGTGGGTGTAAACCATGGTCTCTGTGGTTAGCAATTCTATGCCCAACCCACTGTGCCACCAGGTCTTCCTTAGTAAACCAAGAATTCTAAATAACCAAGTTCTGGTGTGGCACTACAGGCTAAGCACTGGACTGCTAACCGAAAGTTTGGCGGTTCAAACCCACCAGTTGCTCCTCGGAAACACTATGTAGCATTGCTATGAGTTGGAACTGACTCACTGGCATTTAACAACAACAAACATCTCAGAGGAATCCTGATGTGGTTAGCACTGGACTGCTAACTGAAAGCTAACCACAAGGCTGATGATTCAAACTTACCAGCCACTCCTCAGAAACCCTCTACAGAACTCACTATGAGTTGGAACTTAACAATGACAAACACATCAGAAAATCAGAAAAAAGTATAATCAGTTGCTTGGGAGTTGTTGTTGTTAGGTGCTTCGGGATAGCTGTCTAAAATTACCATCCTGATTCTACTTATAACAAATCTGTATTTCTACTCCCTCCAGCATAGGGCACTGAAAGGTATCCTTAAGGATCAGATAGAAATGTGAAGCATCACAATCCTCTGCAGTACAGAAAGTTACCAGGAGCCGAATAGAGCGTTGTGTCTTAGCCCATGCTGCCTCTCTGCCTCTCAGTCATCTTTCCTAATGCCGTCCTAGTGTTACTCTGGCAGTAGTCCAAAACATGTCTAGATATTCAGAGAAAATCCAACTCTCTCTCAACCTGTTTTAAAAAATGATTGTGGACAATGATAATTATTCAGCTCTTTAGTGGATTCATTTATTACCAAATCCAAAGGTCAGCTCATCTTGTCAAATCTTAGTAAAGGTCCCAAGACATCTCAAAAATCTCCCCAAAACTGTCTTTAAATGTTTAGAAAAGTAGCATTCAAAAAATCAGTATTACAGATTGTATATAAATTCTGATAGTGAACTAGTGAACAATAAAGCATTTTATTAAGCTAGGAGAGGGGAAATGTCTATAATTCTTCTCTATTCACATTTAATTCTCAACAAATTTTCATCAAATTTAAAACTTTTCTACAGAACTCAAATCTGTTCATTCCACTCCAAAAGAATATTTTTCTGGCAGCTTCAGACTAGGTAGGCTTAGAACCTACTCAAACCTATTCAGCCACAATTGTCATTGTTGTTGTTAAGAGTCAGTTCCAACTCATAGTAACCCTATATAGGGTTTCTGAGGAGTGGCTGGTGAATCTGAACCACTGACCTTGTGGTCCATTGCCTTATCCCACAGTGCCACAATCGAGACAGACTCAAATTTTAAAAAATTAGGTGAAGCCCGACGCTAAATGGAATGTAAAATTTACGGTTGATACTATGGAATAAGAGACTCCGAAGGGGTGTGTAGCAAGTCCTTTCAGGAACCTGAGGCAGCAGATTGGATCCTTACCAGAACCGTGGAAAGCAACACACATTCAAAGGGGCACAGCTGGCTACCATCACTGAGTGGGGCATCACTGTTTTCCAAGCTGCACACTCCTCTTGTTTTCTAAGAGGGAGATTAAGTTTTATAGCAGCACTGAAACAACAACAGAAAACACAACCGAATGCTATCAAGTCGATTCCAAGCCTGGTGGTACAGTCGTTAATCAAAAGGTGGATGTTTCAAACCCACTAGCCACTCCATGGGAGAAAGATGTGGCAGTCTGCTTCCATATGATTATATCTACTCTGTTCTAAAAGATCGCTATGAGTTCAGTTAGCAGTGTGTCAACCCGACATTTTTCCCATTGTGGCTACCATTTCAGTTCAGACACATTTAAAAATTTGGGTACATTCTTTTGCTTCATTAGCCATGACTGACCCTGGAAGAACAAGTCTGAAATTTTGGTTTCAGAATACAAAAAAAGGGCTGTTCACAGAAACTGGCTTTCGAATGTTAACCAAATATAATTTTCTGCTATCTTTATCATGTATATAATTCTAATACTATTTATAGAAAGATTGGGAAAGCCAGCTCAAATTAACCAAATTAACCATGGAATATAAGTAAAAAGCATTCCCATTGTTATTTTATTTTAAATTATGGCATATGGTATGCTAGTGCTAACAGACCTTAGAGACAGTTATTAAAGAAATGTCTTTCCCCTCCTTTCTCCTCAATCTAGTCTTGGCTATATAGGGGCTCTGCATGGAGGATAAGGAAGGAATTATAAAACAAAAACATGCTAAACACCACAATCTATCAGGTCTTGCAATAAATCCTACAGTATCTGTTGTGTCTCAACACCCATTAATATAAACCCTGAAACTATCCAAAGGCTCTGGTTGGTTACCGAGGCATGTTGTTTGTTGTTGTTAAGTGCCACTGAATGGGTTCAACCCATAGTGACTCTGTATAATAGGGTCTCTGAGGAGTGGCTGGTGAGCTTGAACCACTGATCTTGCAGTTCAGGCCGTCTTTGTACTCCAATGCATTAACCCACAATGGCACACCAGGACATTAAGTAGGGGATAAAATACAGCAGTAAATTTAAGGACACAAAAGCATGCAAATTCTAAAGGGTTAAATAAGCGAACCTTCCCGCAAACTCTGGTAAGGGGCCCAGCACACTGCAGAGTAGCTGTCCTTCCCCGGCTTCAGGACAATCCATGAGAGTGGTAGAATCCTGTAGGTGGGTTGACAAATCTTGGTCTTTTCCTCCAGCATGCTGGAGGAGATGGGAGACTCTAAAGGCCAATGTTGCAAAAAACCAGTCTTCCTTCCCTCACTCCTTAAAGAGGCCATTTAGTATTTGCTGCAGGTCTGATTAGCATCGGTCTCAGTGAAGTGAAGAAGTGGACACTTCACTTCTGCAGTGCAAAGGGTTGTAAGAACAGTTAGGTTCCACTGGGGAGTGAAGCATTAAAAGCAGTGACAAGAGAAGGTCAGAATCAGTAAGTCTCCTGGCAAAACATTTCTTCCTGTCAGCACTGGGCCTCAACACAGACACCTCCCTTCTCTACCCAAATGCCAAGAAAGCAGGACTGGGAAGGTTTCAATGTGTAGAGCTGGAAGAGAAGAGGGTTCCCTGAGAGAAAATGCTCGTAGCAACAAGCCAACCTCATTCACCCAAAATAGTAAACAGTTGGTCATGGTTTCACATGACCAGGTTCCCTCTTCTCTCCTCTGCCTCCCTCCTATCTGGTGCAGAGCCTGTACCAAACTGGAATGGAAAGCTGCAACAAGGCTCTACTTTATTTCATTTGACATTTGTTTTTAAAATGTTCATACACAAAAGATAACCAAATTTGGGTTAAACAAAAGTACAAAGGGAAAAACTCTGGAAGAATTTACTTTGAAAACAAGAAGGGTACCATAAATAAAGTAGTTAATTGGCAAATCTGCTCAATGAGTGAACGAATGAATGAATGATAAAATACCAATTTGCAAACATTTTGCTGATAAAATCTTTAAAAGATACAGCTTAGTACATAGTTGACCTTTCTGTTTAGCAAAGAAATAAAAATTCTTAAAATTCTAACTAGAATCAAAGACTATGTATTTTGGTGAGTGGTGACTGGGGTCTTAAGACTTTTGAGGCCATTTAAAGTTCAACTATTGCTCTCTCCCAGTCCAAAGCAAAGCAGAACAAAGAAAGTCAAAGATGCATGAAAACTAGTCTAAAGGACTAATGTAATGGATCACACAAACCTCAGCCTCCACAACTCTGAGACCAAAGAACTAAATTGTGCCCAGCCACCACTATCGATGGACTTGTGGTGTGGCGCTGTGGGTTAATGTGCTGTACTGCAAAGTCGGTCTTGAACTGCAAGGCTGGCAGTTCAAGCTCATCAGTTGGTCTTCGGAAACCCGATACAGGGTCACTGTGGGTCGGAACCGACTCAACAGCACTTAGTAACACCACCACCACTATTGACAGAGTCCTGGTGTGATGCTGTAGGATAAGGACTCAACCTCAAGGTCGGTTTGAACTGCAAGGTTGGTGGTTCAAACTCAACAGACGTCTCCTTGGAAACAGAATTGACATGATGGCACATAACACCACCACCACTATCGACCGCTCTGAAAGGAATCACAGGTCCTGGATAGAAGTGGAGACAAATGTAGGACAAAACTCAAACCATAAAAAGGCTGACAGGTCTGATGGAGACTGGTAGAATCCCTGAGACTATGAACTTACCCTCCCAGCTCAACTTTAGGCCAAACAATACTCACTGTCATCAAACTGAATGCAGGTCATAGTGACCCTATGTAAAACAGAGGAGCACTGCTCCTTACATACGATTTTTGGGATACAAATCTTTCTGGGAGTAGACAGCCTCATGTTTCTCCCATAGAGCAACTGGTAGGTTTGAACCACCAACCTTGTGGTTAGCAGTCCAACAATAACACCAGGAACGTATGCACTTCTTAGGACAATTATACAAGATCAAAAAGGCAGCAGTGCCCAGGGATAAAGCTCAGAAGATAGGAAAGAACAAGAAAGAAGGACAAATGGAATGAGAAACTTAGGGAGGAAATGTGAAGAATGCTATTACACTGTAAGGATTGCAATCAATGTCCTGAAACAAAATGTGTATGAACTCTTGAATCGAAACCAACTTGTTCTGTAAACTTTCACCCTAATCACAGTCAAAAAGTTATTTTAGAAAAAGTTAATAAAATTTTTAAGAAAGGATAAAAAAATAAAGCTACAATTAAAATAATATGTAGTGGTTACGAATCGGGCTGTGAACCATCAGGTCAGCAGTTCCAAACTACCAGCTGTTCTGCAGGAGAAAGATGAGGCTTTCTGCTCCGGTAAAGATTTACAGCCTCAGAAACCCTGTACAGGGTCGCTATGAGTCGGAACCGACTCTACAGCACACATCAAGAACATGTATATATTAGACAATAGTGGCAGTCCACCAAAAATGTGAGATTCCTGCTCTTATCTTGTCAATCTCCTATCTTACTTCACCATTGATGTCATTACTCCAATCGCTGGGCAGGCAATCAGGATAGATACATCAACAGATCTCACTGAAACACCTACCCAACTGGTTACACAAAGAGGCACTACTATGACATTCTCTGGAGTCCTGGTATGGCACTGGAAGGTAAGCAGTAGAATGCTAACCAAAAGGCTGGACAGGTTCAAACCCACCAATTGCTCCTCAGAAAACCATATATAGGATTGACGATAAACTGGAACTGACTTAACGGCACTTAACAAAACACTAACAGGACACGTACTGGTGTTCAGATGTAAAGAGGGAGAGCAGCTCTAAGGCTGGAAGCACAGCTGGAAACCAGTATGTGCCCCTACATTTTCCTGCCCACAGGGCTCGTCAGCACTTGAAAGCTGAGCCAAGGCACCCAGTACAAAGCATGGAAGGAATAACCTCTCTGTTGAGCTTTTGTCCCTGAAGGAAAACAGTACAAAAATCAAGTGTGTCATCATTACCTGCCATAGTCCCAACTCATGGGGCCAACCAGGAGGCTATAAGAGAAGAGTCACTAATCTTTACCCACCTCTATCTCACTGCAAGATGCTATCATTTGTAAAAGATAAAGTTAAGAAGAAAAAATAAATTAAAAAAAAACAAAAACCCCACAACAAAGCTTGACTCAGAAATCCTTCATTTAAGCAACATCTTTGTCTAATCTGACAAGGTAACAAGGCCATGCAGAGATCATTATTTGGCTAGATGCTTCAGGATCAGCACTGACCTACGATATACAAGGTTAGAAGTTAAAACCCACCAGTGGCTCCTTGGAAACCCTATATAAGGTCACTATGAGTTAGAACCAACTCGATGGCATTTAGTACTACCAACAAGAATACTGACAAACAAGATGGCGGATCGGG
>NW_006408594.1:226467-233848 GCF_000296735.1 Chrysochloris asiatica | reverse complement strand
TGTGCATGGGGTCGCTATGAGTCGGTTCCGACTCGATGGCACCTGACAACAACAACAACAGAGAACTTCATCTTTAGCCCATAAAACAGCCGGTAGTTTTGAACTTCCGACCTTGAGGTTAGCAGCCTGATTCATAACTACTACACTACCAGAGCTCCTTTATATTTTCTTACAGACCTAAAATTATGCTTTTACCATAGAACCCAGCAATCCCATTAATAAGTATTTGACAAGATGAATGAAAACATACTCACATCAATGACTGACTGTATCTGAATATTCATAGCAGCAAAACAACCTAAATGGCTTTTAAAGCTAAATGAAAAATTTTAAACTGAGGTATATACACATAACAGACTATTTATTACTCAATAAAAAATTGAAATCAAACAGAAAAACCCAAGCAACCACAAACTACTGCTAAAAAAAGAATCTCATAAACATATGCTAACTGCTTTTAGCCTATAACTGATTGGAATATCTAAAAGGGGTTCTAGAAGTTTCTCAGTGAAATAGGCCTCTTGAAGAGCCTTTGTAGTGTATAGGACCTTACGTGGAATCCTGAGCCCTATCCAGAAACGTCTAAGGTGGGACAATCCCACTAGAAAGGACAAGCAGACCAGCCTGGTGAAGCTAGAGGAACTGAAGATACTTCTTGAAAGAAAGACCAAAACAAAAATGGCAGTCTGTGGCTACTACAAGAACATGCAAGTTGTTCACCGGGGAGCCATCACAGGAAGCAATCAAGTTCCTTCAGGACAAACCCCCTGCAAGGCTGGAACTCAAAGGGAACACACGAGCAGGCATGTAAGTGACCAGGTTGGTCTACATGTGAATGGAAGAGGGGGAAAGGCAGCAATGAAGATATGGGGCTGAGTTTGACTGCATTCCACATACTACTGTTGACCTGGAGATGAGAGAGGGAAGAGTAAGGGCTGATGTATGGTGAGACCTGGGGACTGCTGATCCCATGGATAAGGACACAGCCATGGAGAGCTAGAGCTGAGAGCAAAGCATCCAGCTGATATGAAGTGAGGGGAGACACATAAAAATACCCAAACTTACAAACAGTACTCATTCAACCTAGCTCTGGCAGCTTGATGATCTGAACTCGATTAGAGAAAGATTAAAAAAACAATTTTTGATAAAGAAAACAAGTGTAAATTGCTACAATTTGATGAACTTGACCTATACTTATGGATGTAGTAGTTTAAGGTACCAACTGAGAGGGAAGGAGTCTTCACATCAAGTATCAATCCTATCCTTTTTGTGTACAGGATTGATAGGAATGGGCAACTTGGACATTGGCTACCTAAAATGAGTGGGGGATAAAGGGACGAAGTGACTGGCTTACAAGTTTTCAAGAGCGAGTTTAGTTTAAGAGTTTGCGGGGGCGTCACCCAGAAGGGGAAGTGACCAAAGAACATCAATGAAGTGGCGAGTTAAGCCCTACATCGTTTCAGCAAACGACTGTGAACCCAGGTGGAGACCTGGTCAGCCAGTAGCGAGGCAACATCTGGGGACTCATGGGCTCAGGGTCAGTGACACAGCCACAGAGGTCTAGAGTGGAGAGCAGGACGGCCAGACGATTAAAAGAGGCCAGACAGACGTAAGAACACCCACACTTGCAGATGATGCCCATTTGACTGGACTTCAATGACTGGATAAACAGAGATCAACCCGAAGATGAAAGAAGAGGAAAAAAGCGTCATCTGATACAATTCAATAAACAGGACCTACACCTATGAATGCAGTAGCTCTAAAGAGGAAACAAATCCCTGCTGCAAGAACTATTCCCACCCCCTCCACACAAAGGGTAGACAAGGATGGACAACTTGGACATTGGCTACCCAAAATGGGGGGAGGGCTACAAAGGCAAGAAGTGACTGGCTTACAAGCTTTCAAGAGGGAACCTAGATACAAAGGACGAGTCTCCGGTGAACAGTGTCCAGACTGTCCAAGAAGGGCTGATGAAACGAAATACAGATGGGTCTCTGGTGATGCAATGGTGAATAATTGTTATCAGGACTGATTGTGAGGGTTGGAAATCTAAAGATGGACATTTTGTAGAAAAGAGGGGAGTGATTAACTTATCAGTCTAGGAGCAGAGGACCCTGGGACCATCGATGGAGAAGAGAGCAAAGAGTGGAATCCTACCCAGAGAGGCGGTGAGGCCTGAGATGAAGGCAGAGAAGACGACGTCAAGAGATGGTGTGGCTGGGGACTTGGGATCAGGAGATGGAAAGGGGCTGAGGACTGTGGTGGTGGTGGGGGGTGCAGGCTTATAGGGTACACCCCTTGGTTGGGTGAGGATGCATGGACGGGATGGTAACTATGCCAATGAAATGATGGATGATGGAATGAATGTAAAGCTGATGTTCTCCCATGTAGACTATCACACAATTCACAATAAAACATTAAAAAAAAAAAAAAAAAGTGTGCGGGGGAAGGTAGAGTCCCCACTAAATAGTTTTCATCTTGTCTAGACGGGTCTGGTGAAAGGAGATGGTGATAAGATTCTTATGATTCAATAGTAATTGTTACGACTAATTGAGACTGTCACAACTGTAAATACAGGTAAAAGTTTTGTAACAAAAAGGGGGGAAGTAGTCAATCTTACAGTCCAGGAACAGAGGACCCTAAGACTATAAAGGTAGAGAGCATGAATGGAATGCAGGACCCTATCCAGAAAAGCAGAGACACCAGAGATGGAGGCAGAGATGAGGGCATGCAGAGCTACAGCAGCTGAGGACTCTAGACTCAAAGAAAGGGAAAGGCTGTGTGCTGGCAACCAGGAGGCAGGCTTGCAGAATGTGCTGTTTTGTTGTTTAAATGATTATATATTCCTGAGTGTTTTAGTGTACATGCCCCACCAAAAAACAACAACAATTAAAAAAAAAGGAGAGGGAATAGAAGCAAATGCAGTTGAATGACGATTCATGGAGGAGACTGTAATCATTGCAATGAAATGATGAGTATAAAACCAATGTTCTCCCATGTAGGAAAATGGACCAACTACAAAGACGCAATGACATAAACACTGTCTGTATCCTGAAAGTGATAGTAGTATAACATTTATTGAAATTCATTAAACTGAACCTCTGAAAAAAGGTTTTTAAAAAGCAGTTTGTAGTATAGATGGTTGTTGTTAAGTGCCATCGAGTTAGTTCCAACTCACAGCAACCCTGTATAGAGTTTCCAGGGAGTGGGTGGTGAGTTTGAGCCAACCTTATTGTTCAAATCAACTTTGTGGTCCAGTGCTTATCCTATAGCGCCACACTAGGACTCTCATGGTATGAAGTAGTAGTTATGAACAGAGACTCTAGAGCCAGATTTTTTTTGCTGTTGTTAGGTGCCATAAAGTTGGTATCAACTTATAACAACCTTACGCACAAAAGAACGAAACACTGCCCGGTCCTGGGTCAGCCTCACAATCACGGGTACACTTGAGCCCACTGCTGTTGACACTGTGCCAATTCATCTCACTGGAGGTCTCCGTCTTTTTCACTGATCCTCTACTCTATCCTTCTTCAGGGACTGGTCCCTCCTGATAATAGGTCCGAAATATGAGAGAAGTCTGGCCATCCAGACTTCCAAGGAGCATGCTGGCTGTACTTCTTCCATTGCAGATTTGTTTGTTCTTCTATCAGTCCATGGTACTTTTAATACTTTCCCCCAACACCATATGCAACAATCAAAGGATTTTCATTAATCATTGGCCAACTTTCACATGCATATGAGGTTACTGAAAAGAACATGGCTTGGGTCTGTAGTACCTTAGTCCTCAAGCTGACATCTTTGCTCTTCAACACTTTAGAAAGGTCTTGTGCAGCAGATTTGCCTAATGCAATTATGTTGTTTGATTTCTTAACTGCTGCTTCCAAGTGTGTTGATAGTTGATTCAAGCAAAATGAAGTCTTTGACAACTTCAGTCCTTTCTCCATTTATCTTTTGTGTGTGTGTTTAGTATCTTTAATAATGTAAAGATTTGTTCATTCACATCACCTAGAGAACATTTCACCCACTGCTCTGCTTGGCAGCCAGTCTCTTATTTCTCTCTTCAGCAATGGTAAGGTGATCCTCAGGGAAGAGAAATCCATGGTTTGTTGCCTTTGCCAATAACAAAAATATTGGAAAGTCGGGTGGCAAAGCTGTTGCCATTGGCACCTTTCACATGAACAACATCAAAAGAACCAGGATGTGTCTCTCTGTTAGTGGTCACACCAATTCTTTCCAGGTTGGCACTTCCAGTCACTATACACAGGTTACCAGTGTCAAACTTGATGAAAACAGTAATCTTTCCAGTCTCCAAATCAATCTGAATGGTATCATTCACCTTGATGAAGGGATCAGGGTAGCGTATGGTGCAAGCATCATGGGTCACCAGACGGGGGATTCCTTTTGTGCCACAAAGATCTTCACCTCCTCAGATGTAATATGATGAATAGCAAATTGACCCTTGGTGTCACACACCAGACAGAGATTTTCTCCGGTTTTGTCAATGCTGATGACATCCATAAAACCAGCGGATAGGTTATATCAGTCTGGACCTTGCCATCAATTTTAATGAACCGCTGCATACAGATTTTTTTAACGTCATCTCCTGTCAGGGCATACTTAAGTCTGTTCCTTAAGAAAATGATCTGTGGGAGGCATTCTCTCAGCATGTGGGGGCCAGTGGATGGGTGTGGAGCAAACACACCAGTTAAGTTTGTCCAGTATCCAATGCTTTGAGGCAGCCACATGCTTAAGATGCTTCTTGGGACCATGAGCCATGGCTGTGCTGGGCGGGAAAGAGCTCTCCATTTAATTTGATGTTAATTTTTGGTCCAGTGGGGAGGAGTTTTGTTTTCTTTACATTGAGATATAACCCGTATCAAAGGCTGTGGTTTTTGATCTTCATCAGCAAGCAAAGCAACGTTGTTATCATCTGCATAATGCAGGTTATGAAATGAGTCTCCCTCCAGTCCTGATGCTATGCTCTTCTTTATATAATCCAGCTTCTCGAATTATCTGTTTAGCATACAGATTGAATAAGTATGATAAAAGAATAAAATTCTTGCTCACACCTTTTCTAATTATAAACCATTCAGTGTTTCCTTGTTCTGTATGACCAAATGCCTCGGTCTATGTTCAGGTTACTCATGAACTTGATCAATTAAGTGTTCCAGAATGCTCATTCTTCGCAATGTTGTCCATAACTTGTCATGATCCACACGACTACAAGCCTTTGCACAGTCAATAAAGAACAGGTAAACATCTTTCTGGTATTCTCTGGGTTTAGTCAAGATCCATCTGACATCAGCAATGCTATGCCTCATTCCACGTTCCCATCTGAACCCAGCTTGAAATTCTGGCAGTTCTCTGTCAATGTACTGTTGCAGCCATTTTTTAATTATCTTTAGCAAAATTTTACTTGCATGCAATACTAATAATAATATCTGATGATTTCCGCATTCCATTGGGTCACTTCTCTTTGGAATGGGCACAAATATGGATCTTTTCCAATTAGTTGTCTAGGTAGGTGTCTTCCAAATTTCTTGGCATTGATGAGTGAGTACCTCTAGTGCTGTATCAGTTTGTTGAAAAGATTTCAATTTCTATTCCATCAATTCCTGGAGCCTTGTTCTTTTGATCATCAATTGCTCATATGTATGTTCAGGCTGAAGCTGAAGAAAATTAAAACAAGTCCACAAGAGCCAAATTATGACCCTGAACATATCCCATTTGACTTTAGAGATCATCTCAAGAACAGATTTGATGGATTAGACACTAATGACCAAAGACCAGAAGATATGTGGGATGACATAAAAACATACAGAAGAAAGCAGAAGTTCATTAAGAAAACAAAGATTAAAACGGATGTCAGAATAGATTCCAAAACTTGCTCTCTAGCAGAGATGCTAAAGCAAATGGAAGAAATGAAGAGGTAAAAGCATTGAATAGTGCTAGACTGCCTGGATTTAAATTGGCTCAATCCCTTAATGGCTGCATTACCTTGAGATACTTAATCTCTATAGGCCCCACTTGCTCATCTGTACAGCAGGGATAATAACAGGATTAACCATATGTAGGGTTGCTGGTAGCGTATTGGTTATGAATTGGGCTGCGAGCCGCAAGGTCAGCAGTTCGAAACTACCAGCTGTTCCGTGGGAGAAAGATGAGGCTTTCTGCTCCCGTAAAGATTTACAGCCTCGGAAACCCTGTACAGGGTCACTATGAGTCGGAACTGACTCCACAGCACGTAACAACAACAACAAAGGGTTGCTGGAAGGAGTCATCAGATTAGTAGTAAGCACTTAGAACAGAACCTGCTCTGCGAGCACTCAGTAAATATGAGCTGTTATAGTTCCATGACTCTGTATCACATATACACACATCATAAAGAGGAGTGTGCACCGGAAAAATTGGGAGGATGGCCACTACGTGAGTGGTGGGAAGAGATGCCTTTATTTTCTTCCTTTCTCCCTTTTTAAATCGGAATTTTCTCAACATTTTAAATTAAACAATTATTGCCTTTAAAAAACAAAACCAAAACCAAAATAAAATAAAGGAAGAAAGGGCCCTGTGCTGGGAGTCAGGGCCCTGGATTACAGCTGTACTTAGTTTTGAGGCCTCATGTGGGTCACCTTCATCTCTATAAAAGAAGGGACAGGAAAGATACAGACATATTCTAAAAAAGGGAAATGTTCTCTAAGATTTGTAGTCAGATAGACAAGGTACACTCTTTATTTTGCTTTAAATATTTATTCTCTGCACTGTGGTCCCTGCCCTCATAGAACTTACAATACAGGCTATTCAAAGACACAAACCAATCAGAAAATTTCCCAGCATGATGATGGGCACTCAAAAGCGAGGTCTGTAAGTGGGTAGGAGGAGTCAGAAAAGGTCTCCAGGAGGATAGTAACACCTGAGGGGAGTCCTAGGGGGAAAAAAATTTTTTTTTTTTTTTTTTTAAATGTGAAGCAGGGCATTCCAACCAAAGGGAGAAAGCAATGTACAAAAGCAAAAGGTGTGAAAATAAGTGTTTAGTTGAGGAATGGAGAACAGGGAAAAAGAAACAGAGAATGGCTTCTGACAATAGAGTGGAAATGAAGGGACAAAGCAGCAGAGAGGCAGGGGGAAGCAGGAGGGAAATGACAAGCATGTAGATTGCAGATGGTCATACCGGGCAATAAATGTTTCTTATTCTAAAATCTATATATGCCAATAATAAGTCTGTTAAATACTAGTCTAGTATATTGTTGTTGTTATGTGCCGTGGAGTCGGTTCCGACTCATAGCGACCCTGTACAGGGTTTCCGAGGCTGTAAATCTTTATGGGAGCAGAAAGCCTCGTCCTTCTCCCGCGGAACAGCTGGTAGTTTCGAACTGCCGACCTT
>NW_006408594.1:216355-226367 GCF_000296735.1 Chrysochloris asiatica | reverse complement strand
ACAGGGTTTCCGAGGCTGTAAATCTTTATGGGAGCAGAAAGCCTCATCTTTCTCCCGCGGAGCAGCTGGTAGTTTCGAACTGCTGACCTTGAGGTTTGCAGCCTGATTCGTAACCACTACGCTACCAGAGATCTACTTTACTGTATTTACAAACAGTATGGGCTAACAAAAATTGCACAAACAAAAATGTCAGGTCACTTCCATTTTCCATGGTTAATTGTACATGGCTGTTCATTCAATAAATATTTATTGAGTGCCTATCAATGCATATTTTAGGAGCGGGGGATACAGCAATGCCCATGGTAGACAAAGTCTCTCCACAGAACTTATATTCTAGTGGTGGGTGGGGAGAAGGAGCCAGACAAGGAACTATCAAAGCAACTAAAAGAACCAGATTGCTTTGACCTCTGCCTGAGATCTTCAAAATCATCTACCCCTCAGAAGCAGGAGAGCACCTGTGATACAGTGGCTGAGACCCTGCAACTGGGAATCAGACAGTTCAAATTAGCTCTGGGCAAATCATTTAGCCTCTGTGAGCTTTCTTACCTGAAAACGTGAATGCCACCACCCTATTCCTATGATCGGAGTCCTGATGTGGCACTGCTAGATAATGCACTGAGGATCACAGGTCGGTTTGAACCACAAGGCTGGCAGTTCAAACCCACCAGGCCTTCCTTAGAGACCCTAGAAAGGGTGCCTATGAGTCTGAACAGACTCCACGGCACTTAACAACAATCCCTGTGGTGGTAGGGTGAATTGGATGAGATAATCAATAGTCAATGTGTCAGGCACACAGAAAATACTCAGGAAATGGTCCTTTTTATTTTACTTTTGCTTAATTTTAATTTCCCACCTTTAGGATAACACTTTTGGATGATCTCCCACTATCCAAATAAAAGCATTCACAGATAGAAAATAGGGAGAGCAAAGTTTAACAGTATAAAAAAGATCTGTTTAACATTGCTAAGTTCACCTTTTAATGAATTCACAACAGTTTGCTTGTAAAGTTGTCATGTTTGGAACTCACATTCCTTTAGGATTTCTCAAACTGTTAACATCTGTCTATAGTATATGACTCAGTAAATGAAACCATCACCTAAAATAGGGAGTTAGCCACAGTCTCTCCAAGGGCTTCTTGCTGTGAGTAATCTTAACTTCTAGGAGAAGAATGAGTACATTTCTCAAGGAAAAAACAAAAGAGATCGTTGCCTCCCTAAAATCACTTACTAGATAATGATTTAACTGTCTTTTAAGAATGTACTTTTTAAAATAAATGACTTCAAAACAATAATAGGCATTTAAAGATTCTGAAGCCAGAATATACAACACAAAAAGAAAATATTTTTTCTGTGATCTCAGACCTGAAAGGCCAAACTAATTTTACTTAAACTTTCTCACATTCATTAGTTCCCTTCTTGTACTGAACACAGACTTGAGATGCTTCAGTCCAAACAAGAACTCAAGAAAGCAGTGGAGAAACTGGACAGGATTTTCAAGTACAGACTACAATCTTTTCTACTTAAAAAAAAAAAAAAGAAAGAAAGTCTAAATTTAAAAAGATAAATATCATACTTTTACATTCCTTTCTCTTATTGGTGGCTTACGGTCTTTTGTAGACTAACTACCAGGTTTCCAGGGAGTCCTACCATCTTTTCCTACCCAATGCCACAAAGAACACTTTTATTACTGCCTTCCCTCCTCCACCAGTCCTCACACACACTCATTAACACACAGGGAAGCCATCAGCTCATAAAGCTTTGGAACAATCTCAGCATCCCTGCTCTGCTCCATTCTGCTCAAAGGTCTTCAGGCTCTACTGTATATTAAAGCAAGCAGAGCTCAAAGAAAGCACAAAGGTAGGTGTTTCTCTTGAGGTGTAAAAGAGCTGAGCTAACAAGGCTAGAAATCTGTTCATTTGTGCTTCAGCATAGCTGCCTGTGAGAGCACCACAGCATATTATTTGCTAGGACATTGTTATCCAACTGAAGTCTCCACATCGTGTATCGCAAAATCTATCTGCTGGCTCTTTCTCATTGCTTCACAGTTTTTCATTCTTGAATTATTGGCATCTTTCAAAGTAAAATACTGTCAGATCTACACCACCACAAGACCATCTCCCTTCTCTTATGCCCTCTGAGCAAGGGTACTGCATGCTAACCTTTTGCAAATCCACACATTTTCTCTAGAATCAGGATTCCTGGAAACTATTCAGTCATCCATCCTCTAGTTCACATACCTCCCACCTGAGAAGAGTACAAACAGGAAGGTCACTGAACTGCATGTTGTTAGGTGCCTTTGAGTCAATTCTGAGTGAAGGCAACCCTGTGTGCAACTGAACAAAACACTGTTAATCCTGTGCCATACTCACAAGTCACTGCTATGTTTGAGAGAGCCCAGTGTTGCAGTCACCATGTCAGTCCATCTTGTCTTCCTCTTCTTCACGGACCCAAGTATAGTTTACCATAATTTACCCTTTACTTGACCAAGCATAATGCCCTTTTCCAGGGAATGGCCCTCCTGATAATATGTTCAAAATAAGTTAGACAAAGTCTCTCCATCCTCATTTCTAAGGAACATTCTGGGTGTACTTCTTCAAAGACAAACTTGTTCATCCTTCTTTAAGTCCATGGTATAGTCAATACTTTTCACCACCATAATTGAAAGGCATTCATTCTTCTTTGATCTTTCTTATTCATGGTCCAGCTTTATAACGCATATGAAGTAAGTGAAAATATGACATGGGTTCTCAATTTAAAAATACTTGCTTTTTAATACTTTAAAGAGGTCTTTTGAAGCAAATTTACCCAATGCATACATCACTGGGTTTCTTGACTGCTGCTTCCCTTAGTTTTCATTGTGGTTCCAAGTAAAATGAAATTCTGACAACAGCAATCTTTTCTCTGTTTATCATGATATTCCTTGTTGGGCCAATTGTGATAATTTTTGTTTTCTTTATGTTGAGGTGGAATCCATATTGAAAACTGTAATCTTTGATATTCAGCAGAAAGTATTTCAAGTCCTCTTTGCTTTCAGTAAGCAAGGTTGTGTCATCTGCATATCGCATGTTGTTAAAAAGACTTCCTCCAATCCTGATGCTGTGTTCTTCTTCATACAGTCCAACCTCTCGGATTATTTGCTCAGCATACAGATATAATAAGTATGGTTAAAGGATACAACGCTGATGCACAACTTTCCTGATTTTAAACCATGCAGTATCCCTTTGTTGAATAACTGTCTCTTGCTCTATGTACGGGTTCCCCATGAGCAAAACTGAATGTTCTGGCATTCCTATTCTTTGTAATGTTATCCACAATTTTTTTATGATCCACACAGTCAAATGCCTTTCTATATTCAATAAAACACAAATAAACGTCTTTCAGGTATTCTCTCCTGTCAGTTCAGTCATCTGATATCAGAAATGATAGCCCTCATTTCATGCCTTCTTCTGAATTTGGTTTGAATTACTGGCAGTTCCTGATTGGTATATTGCTGAAAACATTTCTGAACTATCTTCAACAAAATGTACTTGACTATGATATTAATGATGTTGTTAAGTGCTGTTGAATTGGTTCTGATTCATAGTGACCCTGTGTATATAGCGTTTCTGATCAGCAGCTGGTGGGTTTTCAATGCTGATCTTTTGGTTAGCAGTCCAGTGCTCATCCTACAGAGCCACAACCAGAACTCTGGCATTAATGATACTGTTTGATAATTGCTGCATTCTGTTGAATCATCTGTCTTTGGAAGGGGCACACACTAGATCTTTTCTAGTCAGTTAGCCAGGTACCTGTCCTCCAAATTTCTTGGCATAGATGAGGGAGTGTTTGCAGCAGTGCATCAGTTTCTTCAGATCTCTCAACTGGTATTCCATCAATTCCTGGAGACCTGTATTTTGCCAATGCCTTCAGTGCAGCTTGGACTTCTTCCTTCAATACACTGATTCTTAATTTATGCTACATCTTGAAATGGTTCAAAGTCAATAAATTCTTTTTGGTACAGTGAATGTATATTCCCTTCATCATTTTCTTCTTTTTAATAAATGAGTTTTTGGTGAAACTTTACATACAAAGTTAGGTTCCCACTTGATAATTTCCACACAAATTACTCAGTGCCATTAGTTACATTTAACACAGGGTACCCAACATTTTTATGTTCTATTATTTGTTACCTTTCCAGCACTCTAGTTCCCTGTCCTCTTCTCATATTTCTAGAAGAAACTGCTGACCTATTGGTCTCAAACTAATGGTTTTTACAGAGAGCATCGTCCTTACAGAAAATATCCTTTATGTTGTGTGCCTCTATTTCACTAAAAGGTGATCTCAGGGGACAAACTCAGTTCTAGTTCGAAAGTGAATTTCTCTGAGGGGTAAGGAGCAGGGTTCCTCTAGTGTTTTGTTTTAGTTTTCTGGCTTTTTTCTTCTTAATAAGTATTTTTGTTGTACTCTACATTTTTCTCTCATTTTATACATGACCACTTATTATGGCCCTGGTCAGAAAGTCAGGGGTGGCAGCTGGGCAACATCTGGTTCTTCAGGCATCAGGGTAGATAAACTTACGGCTCTTTGTAGACTTATTTCGTTTCGTACTTTTGGTTACCTTCTAACTGTTTTGCTCCTAGAAGTTGAGATACATATCTGAGGCTTAGTTGGCTGCTCACAAACAAGTTGTAACAAGACCCAGATGCTATCCACTTGCTTCAGATGCAGATCAAGATTTTCATGAACCATATTATGCTAAAGTGTTCCTGACCCAAATTGTGGTATTTTAAATAGCCTCATCTGCATGTGAAAGTTGGACAATGAATAAGGAAGATCATAGAATAACTGACACATTAGAGTTATGGTATTGAAGAATACTACTGAAAGTACCATGGACTGCCAAAAGAACAAACAAATCTGTGGTGTTAAGAAGTACAACCTGAATGCTCCTTAGAAGTCAAGATGGACAGACTTTATCTCTCATAGTTCAGACATAGTATCAGGAAAGAGAAGTCTCAGAGGTCATCAAACTTGGTGGAGGATCAGTGAAAAAGAGCAAGACCCTATATGAGATGGACTGGCACAGTGGCATCAGTACTAGGTTTAAGTGTAACGATTGAAGAGGTTGGCGCAGGACCAGGCAGCATTTAATTCTGCTGTGCATAAGGTCACTATGAGTCAGAACCAACTCAACGGCACCAAACAACAACAACAATTGACTGAGTTGTCCCATAAGACCTAAGCCTTCAAACCTAAAAAATCCTTCCATACTCTTTTAATATATCATTCAATATTTTGCCCATAGAATCCTTACAACTCAAGGCTTGAATTTTTTCCTTCAGTTGAGACTGAGAACTGAGTCTGTTCCTCCCTTTGAGTCTTTGAATAACTCATTATAATACTTTACTTTCTTCTTTGCCAGCAGTCCTTTGTAATCTTCTATTCAGCTCTTTAACTCCATCATTTCTTTTACTCACTTTAGCTACATTCAAGAGCAAGTTTCATAATCTCTTCTAACAACCATGTTGGTCTTTTCTTTCTTTCCTGGTCTTTTTAATGATCTCATGCTTGCTTCATGCATGGTATTCTCAATGCCATCCCACAGTTCATCTTGTCTTCAGTTATTAGTATTCAATGCATCAAAGCTATTCTTAAGATGGTCTCTAAATTCAGGTGGGATATACTCAAGGTCACACTGACTCTAGTGGACTTGTTCCAATTTTCTTCAGCTTCAATTTGAACTTGCATATAAGCAACTGATGGTCTGTTCCGTAGTTGGTCCTGGACCTTTTTCTGGCTGATGAGATTGAGCTTCTCCATGGTCTCCTTCTACCAATACACTCAATTTGATCCCTGTATTCCCTGCAGTGAGGTCTATGTATATAGTCATCACTTATGTTCCTAAAAAAAGTTATTTTCAATGGATAGGTCATTGGTATTACAAAATTCTACTATGCAATCTTTGGAGTTGTTTGTTTGTTTGTTTTTTAAATCACCAAGGCCATATTTTCCATATGATGAACAGTCTTTATTTCCAACTTTTCCATTCTAATCACTTGTAATTATCAATTCATCTTGATTTCAGTTCTAGGTTGTGGAAGTTGGTAAAATCTTCAATTTCTTCACCTTTGGCATCAGCAGTTGGTGTGTAAATGTGAATAACAGTCACATTAACAAGTCTTCCTTATAGATGTATGGATATTGTCTATCACTGTCAGCATATTTCACACTAGATCTTGAATGCTCTTTTTGATAATGACATCATTCCTTTCAATTTATCATCCTCAACATAAAAGATTATATAATTATCTGATTCAAAATGGCCAATACCAGTTCATTCAGTTCACTGAAGCCTAGAATATGGATCTTCAAGTGTTCTATTTCATTTCTGACAACATCTAATTTTCCTAAGGGAGAATGGTGGTTCTGTACGATAAGCACTAGACTGCAAACCACAAGGTTGGCACGTTAATAAGCCTATCAGCACCTCTATGGGAGAAAAATGAGGCTCTCTGCTCCTGCAAAGATATGCAGACTCAGAAATCCTATACAGAGTAACTCTAACTATTAGTTGGAACCAACTTCTGACATTTAATAACAGCAACAAATTTTCCGAGATCCATACTTCATACATTCCACAATCCAATTATTAATAGATGTTTACAACTGGTTTTTCTCATGTGAGTTGTGCCATATCATGCAGGTCCTGAAAGCTTTACTCCACCCATATTACTAAGGCTGACTACAAATTGAAAATTTTCAGTAAACTGATGCAACACTGGAGGCTCTCACTCATTTGTGCCCAGAAAGACTACCTAGCCAACTGACTGGAAGAGATCCATATTTGTGCACATTCCAAAGAGATGTGACCCAACGGAATGAAGAAATCATCAGACAACATCATTAATATCACATGCAAGTAAAATTTTGCTTGTTGTTGTTGTTGTTATGTGCCATGGAGTCAGTTCCGACTCATAGTGACCCTGTGCAGGGTTTCCGAGGCTGTAAATCTTTACGGGAACAGAAAGCCTCATCTTTCTCCCGCGGAACAGCTGGTAGTTTCGAACTGCTGACCTTGTGGCTCACAGCCCAATTCGTAACCACTACACTACCAGAGCTCTTTAAGGTAATTTTAAAATGGATACATCAGTACATTAACAGGGAACTGATAAGAGGTTCAAAGCTCGATTCAAAAAAGGACATGGAATGAAGGGTATCACTGCTGATGCCAGATGGATCTTGGACAAAAGATGAAAATACCAGAGAGGTGTGTTTATCTGTGCTTCATTGACTGCTCAAAGGCTTTCGACTATGTGGATCATGACAAGCTATGGACAACATTAAGAAGAATGAATATTCTGGAACACTTAATTGTGTTCCTGAGAAACCTGTACAAAGACCAAGAGGCAGTCATTCAAACAAAACAAGGGAACACTGAAAAGTTTAAAATCAGTGTTCTAAAAGCTGTGTGCTAGGATTGTATTCTTTCAACCATACTTATTAAATCTGTATGCTGAGCACATAATCTGAGAAGTGGATTATATGATGAAAAACTTACCATCAGGATAGGAGGAAGACACATTTACAACCTGCAATATGCAGATGGTACAACCATGCTTGCTGAAAGTGAAGAGGACTTAAAATACTGACTGATGAAGCCCAAAGTCCACAGTCTTTTGTATGGCTGAGCCTCAATATAAAATAAAACAAAAATCTTCAACCCTGAACCAAAATAAAACAACATGATAAATGGAGAAAAGATTGAAGTTGTCAAAGACTTCATTTTGCTTGAATTCATCATCAACACTCATGGAAGCAGCAATCAAGAAATCAAACGACGTATTGTATTAGGCAAACCTGCTGCACAAAACTTCTTTAAAGTGTTCAAGAACATAGATGTCAGTTTGTTAAGTGCACCAGACCCAAACCATGATACTTTCAATAGCCTCATATGCATGTGAAAGTTGGACAATAAGTAATGAAGACCACAGAATGATACACTTGAGTTACAGTGTTGGAGAAGAATGTTATAAGTACCACAGACTGCCAGAAAAACAAACAAATCTGTGGTGGAAGAAGTACAGCCAGAATGCTCCTTAGAAACCAGGGTGGTGAGACTTCTGTCATACTTTGGACATGTGATCAATCAGAAGGGACCAGTCCCTGGAGAAGGACATCATGCTTGGCAAAGTGGAGGGTCAGCAAAAAAGAGGAAGACCCCAAAGAAATGAACTGGCATGGTGACAGCAGCAATTGGCTCAAACATAACTACTGTGAAGTTGGCACAGGATTGGGTAGTGTTTTGTTCTATTGTGCATAAATAAGGTCATTATGAGTTGCAACTGATTCGATGACACCTAACAATGACAACACTTTAAGGATGCAGCTCATCCCCAGTGATATTCTGAATGTCTTTCAACCTAAGGAGTTCATCTTCTGGCACCATATCAGATAATATCCCACTATTAATAAAGTTTTCATTGGTTAGTTTTTTTAGAAGTAGATCACCAGGTCCTCTTTCCAATCTGTCTTAGGAGTTTCCATTAAACCTTATCTACCATGAGTGACCCTGCTGACATGTGAAGTAACAGTGGCAATGTTTACAGCATCACAACATGCAATCTATCATAGTATAGCAAACTTAACAGACAACTGCATAATTAACAATCTAAAGCTACACTAACCAAATGAAAAGATTCCATTTAATTTAGAATGAAAATAATTTGAGAGCTTTAAATGTAAATGATGAAGTTAAAACAGTTCGAAATTGTAATGGCAGTGATAGGCTTTCTCTGTAAAAGTTAACTGTTTTAAGAAAACATACTACATTTGTAATTAAAAAATTAATTAAAAAAATTAAAGACTGACCATTTAATTGCATTACGGTTGAAAATAAATTGATATTTCAAATTTCTTAGATCTCAAACTCTCAGATAATCTCAAGGAAAATGCTATACATTATCAAACTTTCTGTTAGAAAACAGTAACCTTTTGATTAATAAAATCAGGTGAAAGGTAAGGAACCATTTAAAACTCTCTCTAGCCCCTTACATTTTTATGAAAAGCATTAGAGAAATGAAAATGACTTTTCTGAATCCACACAACTTTTAATAATGAAAACCTGACAAGGGGAAGCAGAGACTAGCAGTCACTTAAATTAACGAGAGCCTAGGAGACTATTTAATCAAGTAGAAACCTCAATTTAGGCTCTCAAGGGAAGGTGCATGACAAAGGACACTCCAAATTTCTGAAATGTGAAAATATTCCAAAGGACAATGGCCTGAGTGTATAGTATCTTTCAGGAAACCCAGTCCTGCTACCTGTTCGTGCCCATCATTTAAAAAACCTGTCGCAAACTTTCCCTAGCCTAGGAAACCTTCTGAGATTAATCTCAAAAAAACTCTGGTCACTCAAACCTAGATTCACGCTTTGTGCATACATGCTACAATTACTAATGGATGTTTACAACTGTTTTTTTCTCACCTGAATCATGCCACATCAGCATATGAAGGTCCCAAAAGCTTTATTCCATCACATCATTAAGGTTGACTGGTTTAAGGAGGCAACTCATCCCACTTGTATTTTGAGTGCCTTTCAACCCGAGGGGCTGATTGTCCGGCACTGTATCAATTAACATTCTGCTACTATTAATCAGGTTTGCATTGGTCAAGTTTTTCACAAACAGCATAAAATGTCCTCTTATTTGGTGGTATAATGACTATGTCTATCTATCTCCAATTAAAGGATAAACTATGAAGAAAAGGTGTAGAATCTTGCTTCTTATTTCACCTTGTCACAACATCAAAAACAGAGCTCTACCAATGGATACTCAATAAACATTATGGACACCCACGGCACGCATCTGGTCCACTTTTTCCAATCAGGAAATGCTTACCAAACCCTTGTTGTTCCTTATTAAATACCGTCAAGTGGGTTCCAATCATAGTTACCCTGAATAGGGTTTCTGAGGAGCAACTGGTGGTTTTGAACCGCTGACCTTGCAGCTCAAACTGACCTTGCATTACAGTGCATTA
>NW_006408594.1:204727-215940 GCF_000296735.1 Chrysochloris asiatica | reverse complement strand
ATCAATTCTTCTACTGTCTACCTTATTCCAGATCATGATCACAAAGGGAAATGGACACAGCATAACTCAAATTAGCCCTGATCCTGATAAGGCCTAGACTATGGTGGCCTTCTATGTCAAAATGAAATTATCAATGAGTCTTATCTATATTTTTAAATATTCCATCTAGTCAAGAGGCTGACTGGTTTGTTAATTAGGTTTTTATTAATTAGGTGTTTTTAAGTTGAAGGTTTCAAATCCTAACTAGAGCATTTGCTAACAAGTTCTATTTTTATCAAAGTAAAATTTTACTTAAATTGAAGGATTGCTGATGAAGTTAAATAACTATTTTAAGTATCCAATACAAAAGAGGCAGTCAATAGAAAAACATTAATATGCTGGCTACAAACTAAAAGGCTAGAGTCTACTCAAAGGTACCTTGGAAGTAAGGCCTGGCAATATAACTTCTGAAAAGTCACTGACTCAAAACCCTATGTGGAGCACACTGCTGCTCTGACACATATGGGGTTGTCATGAATCAGAATAGAGTCCACTGCAACTAGTTGCTGGTTTATTATAGGCAGTCCCGGGGTTATGAACATATAGCCCTTACTTACGAACCAACCCCCATAAAGTCTGTTATATGAAGAATTCTAGGAGCATAAATGGTTCATTATAACAAACGGGCACTACTTGGTGACATACATAAAAACATTACTATAATTACTAAATAAGGTTAAAGATGTTTCAGTGTATCTGGAAGTGTTTCTTTAATGTTTTTAAGGCATAAAAAGGTACGCTTTACAACAAATATTTGACTAACTGATGTCAGATATGAACTGTACTTAACTGTTTGTTTTAAAGATAAATTTAGGAATGGAACTTGTTCGTAATCCAGAGACAGCCTATACTGTTAGTTATGATTCATTATAAAGAAAAATTAATAATAATACAAATTATCTTATTAAAGTAGCATTATAGTACTTCACAACAGTACAATGGCATCAATTATTTGAGATAGTATGGCATACAAAATACAAAGCCATCTTAATCTTAGGTATGATGTTCTTACCACTGTGATAAAACTTCTCCAAAAAAGTCTCTTTGTAGTCATGTGCCAAAAAGAAGGGTTTTTCACAGATACACATAGGAGCTTCAAAAAAGTTTGTAGACAATGGAATTCAAAGATAATGGGAGGAGACTTTTAGCAAGACTGCAGATTACGCAGACATGCTACACAGACCTTCTACAGCCAAGATATTGCTGTTTGTAAGTGCCATCAAGCTGGTTTCAAATAGCAACCTGGTGGTATGCAGACCAATGTTTATCCTACACAGTACACCACACCAGGACTCCCACAACAAAGATACCACAGAGCAAATGAAACAGATACAGATGATAATACTGGTTCCCTGAGCTTCAGAGAAAAGGATAGAATATGAATTAGAAGAAAACAGAACAGAGGAGATGGACAGGTGAACTGTTGTCTGGACTGACTTGGCTTTGCCATCTTGAACTTCTGTGAGCAGCACTGGATCTACAAGGTGACCTCAAGATGCAGATACACACCACTGGCTGGTGACAAGAAAAGTACAATTCTTTCTTGTTCCCCCATGCTCTCCTGGTAGCCATAGGTGTGGCCAGCCTCCACCCCCACAAACCCCCTGCACAGCCTATGTTCTGGCAGAAGCCACAGTCACATGGTTGGGTGCCAGGTGTACCACCCCTGCATCTGGAGGCACGGGAACTCTCCCTCTTCAGACCAGCAGAACGTCCTGGACAAGCAGGAATTCCAATAACCAGTCACACTAGCCCAGCTGTCCTCTGGGCCCAAAGAAGCTCCCTTTGGTTAACAAAATACTATGACCTCAGCCACGCTTAGGGCCTGCATAAACTGCTTTCAGATTAGGTGTCCTGACAACAGAAAACCTACGCCTACAGGAATCTGTGCTTATGAGGAATCTGTACCTAGACCAAGAGGCAGTTGTTCGAACAGAACATGGAACACTGAATGGTTTAAAATTAAGAAAGGAGTTCGACAGGGCTGTATTCTTTCACTATACTTATTCAACCTGTATGCTGAGAAAATAATCTAAGAAGCTAGTTTATATGAAGAAAAACGTGGCATCAGGATTGGAGGAAGAGTCATTACCAACCTGCAATATAGAGATGATACAATCTTGCTAGCTGAAAGTGTAGAGGACTTAAAATATTTACTGATGAAGATCAAAGAGCACAGCCTTTGGTATGGATTGCATCTCAATGTAAAGAAAACAAAAATCCTCACCACTGGACCAATAAACAACATTCTTATCAATGGAGAAAAGATTGAAGTTTTCAAGGACTTCATTCTTTTTGGATCAACTATCAACACTCATGGAAGTAGCTGTCAAGAAATCAAACGACGTATTGCATTAGGCAAATCTGCTACACAAAACCTTTTTAAGGTATGGAAGAACAAAGATGTCAGCTTGAGGACTAAGGTACGCCTGACTTAAGCCACGGTGTTTTCAATAACCTCATATGGATGTGAAAGCTGGACAGTGAATAAGAAAGACTGTAGAAGAATTGATGCTTTTGAGCTATAGTGTTGGAGGAGAATACTGAAAGTGCCATGGGCTGTCAAAAGAACAAAGAGATCTGTGTTGGAAGAAGTGTAGCCAGAGTGCTCCTTGGAGGCCAAGATGGCCAAACTTCGTCTCTCATACTTCAGACATGTTGTCAAGAGGGACCACTCGCTGGAAAAGGGTATCATGTTTGGTAAGGTGGAGGGTCAGAGAGAAAGAGGAAGATCCCCAGCAAGATGGATTGGCAAAGTGGCAGCATCAATGGGTTCAAGCGTGGCAACAACTGTGATGTTGGTCAGTATCGACCTGATGGCACCTAACAACAAGGCCTACAGGAAAGTCATCTAGGGGCTGTTTTGTTTCTCTGTCTTCTTTGTTCTCCATTTCCTTGTTTTTTTCTTTCTCTTTTATTCATTTTCCTTTTTTCTTCTTTTCTCCTGCTTTTCTCTCTCTTCTTTTTCCCCTTCTTTCTATTTTTGTCTCCCGATTTTTCTTGCCTATTCTCTTATCATTCCTTTCTTTCTCCTTCTAGTGTTTATACTTTTTATTTTTCTCATCCCATTTTTTTTTCCTTTCTCTTTTGTCTCTTTTTAGTTACCTACCATTTTTAATTGCTGCTGCCATTTGTTTTCATTATTTTTATAATTTTTATTTTCTTGAATGTATTTTTTTTCCTTTCATTCTTGCCCTACCTGACTAAAGACAGGAACCATGTCCATACAGTCAAGCTACAATAATACCCCTGCAGTCATAGCAACTGCGAAAGTACCAGTACCAGCCAAACCCAACCTAAACAACACTACACAAACAGAGAACTATTCCCTCAAATACAACAGCGAAATTAGGACATTTCCAGATAAACATAAATGAAAGGAATTTGTAAAAACCCACATCAACTTTACAAAAGAAGTTCTTTAGATCGAGAACAACATACAACAACCTGAGAATAACATACATGATTACACTACCCATAAGTCAACCCAGATAACAAACCTACAAGACTGACAATAAGGAACCAAGATATTAATTTACAGTGAAGACAATGAAAAAGCAAAAAATAGGAGTACTGTAGTTACAAAACTTCTAAATGATGAGGAAGTCAAGTAGATTTCAAGATAGAACAGATCGGTTTAAACTTGTAAAAAAAATGATTACGGGGTAACTTTTAAATGCTTGCTGAAAGTGAAGAGGACTTGAAACATTTACTTATGAAGATCAAAGAGCACAGCCTTCGATATGGATTACATCTCAATGTCAAGAAAACAAAAATTCTCACCACTGGACCAATAAACAACATTCTTATCAATGGAGAAAAGATTGAAGTTGTCATGGACTTCATTCTTCTTGGATCAACTATCAACACTCGCGGAAGCAGCAGTCAAGAGATGAAACAACATATTGCATTGGGCAAATTTGCTGCACAGGAACTTTTTAAAGTGTTGAAGAGCAGAGATGTCAGCTTGAGGACTAGGGTGCACCTGACCCAGGCCATGGTGTTTTCAATAGCCTCATATAGATGCGAAAGCTGGACAGTGAATAAGGAAAATCGTAGAAGAATTGATGCCTTTGAGTTGTGGTGTTGGAGGAGAATACTGAAAGTGCCATGGACTGCCAAAAGAACCAATAGATCTGTTTTGAAAGAAGTGCAGTCAGAGTGCTCCTTGGAGGCCAGTATAGCTAAGCTTCGTCTCTCATACTTTGGACATATTGTCCGGAGGAAACAGTTGCTGGAGAAGGATGTCATGCTGGGTAAGGTGAAGGGTCAGAGAAAAAGAGGAAGACCCCTAACGAGGTGGCATCATTGATGGACTCAAGTGTGGCAGCCGTAGTGAGGTTGGCCCAGGATCGGACATTGTTTCGTTCTGCTGTGCATGGGGTTGCTATGAGTCAGTTCCGACTCAATGGCACCTGACAACAACAACAACAACTTTTAAATGAATTAATCTGATCAAAATTAAAACGAGGAAAATCATAAAGATTTGTTGTTTGTTCTTGTTAGGTGAAATCAAGTCGATTATGATTCATAGCAACCCTATGCACAGCAGAACAAAACACTGCCCTTTCTTTTCGCTGACCCTCGACTTTACCAAACATGCTAGGGACTGCATCCCTCCTGATAACATGTCCAAAGTGTGAGAGACAAAGTCTCACTATCCTGGTTTCTAAGGCACATTCTGGATATACTTCTTGCACCACAGATTTGTTTGTTCTTCTGGCAGTCCATGGTACGTTTTATATTCTTCTCCAACACTATAATCTAATGCATCAAGTATTTTGTGATCTTCCTTATTCACTGTCCAACTTTCACATGCATATGTTGTTGTTAAATGCCATCGAGTTGATCGCAACCCTGTATAGAGTTTCCAAAGAGCAGCTGGTGAGCTTGAACCACTGACCTTGCAGTTCAATTGACTTTGCAGTCTGATGCATTAGCCCACAGCGCCACACCATATGAGGCTATTGAAAATACCATGGCTTGGGTCTGGCACACCTTAGTGCTCAAACTGACTTCTATGCTCCTGAAACACTTTAAAGAGGTCTTTCTGCAGCAGATTTTCCTAATGCAATGTGTTATTTGATTTCTTGACTGCTGCTTCCATTGAGTGTTTATAGTTGATCCAAGCAAAATGAAGTCTTTCACAACTTCGATCTTTTCTCCATTTAACATGATGTTAACTTTTGGTCCAGTGGTAAGGATTTTTGGAATTTTAAAAGCTCATGAGTGGCCATCTAAGGTGCAACTACTGGTCTCTCTCTGTGTTTGGAGGAAAGAAGAGTTATCAAAATTGAAGACATTTGGAATCAATTAGTCCAGTAGACTAAGGGAACATGTGGACATCAGTCTCCATGATCCTGAGACTAGAAGAGATAGATGGCGCCCGGCCACCACTACCACATGTACTGAAAGGGATCACATTATAAGTTCCTGGAAAGAGTGGAGAAAAGGTAAAACAAAGCTCAAAATCATAAAAAAAGACCACTTTACTGGTGTAACCATGAGACAATGGCTCTTAGTAATCTTTCAGGTCTGGAATAGAAATCAGCCCTGTGATTTAATTTTCAGACAAGGAATAGATAGGTATATAGTGGGACCATAACATTACTAAAGTACACAAACCATAGAATGGCCAAACATTCAAGATCAAAAGGGTACCAGTTTAATCTGTATAGCAAGGTTCAGAAGGGTTGGGGAAGAAGGTGGAATGGAAACATGATAAAGGGAGGAAATGGGATAAGTGATGTTACAGTGAATGGATTGCAATTACTGAGATGAAACAAAGCATATGATTTGTTGAATGTAAAACTGATGATCTCTCAGAACACCTTCACTCAATTCACAATAACAAGTTTAACAAAACAAAATTTAAAAAAACAAGTAATAAGATCTTTTCATGAACTTTTTGAAGTACCCTAGTATCTCTGAGAATTATTTCTATTTTATGCAATACTAGATGCCTTAGAGTCAGAATGTCCAACTTTTTATTTCATCCCCTAATGTTGCATAACGCATGTCTTACAAGTATTTCAGTATGTACTATAGTGCGCTAAAACTTTTGGCTTTCATAATGGGTTCTTCTGACCAGCCCTGTAAAAGAGTTCTAATTAAAATCCTGATAGGAAGAACATTAAAGTAACAATGAGCTATTAGTTTACATTCATTGTTGTTGTTAGATGCCTTCAAATTAATTCTGATTCACAGTGAGCTATGTACAACAGAACAAAATTCTGTATTTCTGCACAATCCTCAGAATCATTGCTATGCTTGAGGCCCTTCTTGCAACCACTAGATCAATCCATCTCATCTAGGGGCTTCCTCTTTTTTTTTACTGACTCTCTATTTCACCAATACATCATCACACCATTTACCTCTGCATTTAACATTAAAAAAAATTTCGGACTTCCAGCAAGTAGGCGGACTATGCAAATGCACTACATGGATCCTCTACAACAAAGATAAAAGACACAGGTGAAAATCATGGAACACTGAAACTTCACAGGAAAGGTAAGAGACATGGATGATGGAGTGCTTGCTGAGAAGAGAGGCCAAGCAGGGATGATGAGAGAGGGAGAGTGATTGGGTGAACAGCAGGCCAGACTCATTTTGTGAGCAGCTTTGGCAGCAGCGGGAAATCTGGCATTTGTGTTGTTGTTAAATGTCGTCGAGTTGGTTCTAACTCAAAGTGACCCTGTAGAGGGTTTTTTGAGGAGCAGCTGGTGAACTTGAACCGCTTACCTTGCAGTTCAAACAGCTTTGCAGTCTGGCGCATTAACTCACAGGGCCACACCAGAACTCCCAATGGTCACAGAAAAGGAGTGATTTATTTTTTCCCCATGCTCCCCTGGTGACCAGAAGTGTGGCCAGCTCTCACCCTCACCCATACCCAGTACAGACTGTCCTCTTTGGGAGTTTGGAGCCTTGTGGTTGGTAGCCATGCCAATGTGAGGTAGGGCCTGCCTATACCACTTTGGTGTCTGGATTCAGGCAGGCTCGGCTCAAGACCTACAAAACTCACAGAGTCACAAGACCAGCATTTAACCAGTCACCCTGGCCCCAACTTCCCTGTGGTCCTAAGAGACACTGACACCAGCTGCATCAAGGCACCCCCACAAACTACTTCTGAATTGAGTGCCCTGAACATAGATACTACCATGGCCAATAGGAAATCTATCTAGAACCAGGAACGCTGCTATCACATCTCTTCACAGCTACCTATCACAACTACCTCGTGAGCATTCAGAATTGCAAGAGGATCCTGAGATTTCTCCCTTCTGGGCTCAACAACTACACTGTTTGTTTTTACAAATACAACAATCTCACAATGCCATGGAGACAACATGAAATTTTAGCTCACATGAAGAAACAAGAGACCAAACAAATGACCAAGATGCAGAGACACAAGATGTTTCTGAGGAAGAAAAGATAATAAAACTAAGGAAAAAATAATTCAAAAGAATGATAATTAGGTACTTTCAAAGGATCGAGAGAAAGATCAAGGAAATCAAGGAGAACACAATATAAACTTTAGAAGAATTCAGGAAAATACTACAAGAACAAACAAATAAAATAAATGCAAATTTTGAAATAATAAAAAACAGAAGATTAAGACCTCAGAAATGGACAACACATTGAAAGGGCAAAGGAGTAAATTTAAAGCAATGGAAATCCAAATTAGTGAACCTGAAAAGAAGTATCTCAATACTAGTATGCTAGGAGAATAGTCAAAAAAAGGATGAAAAATCCGAAGAAAGCCCAAGATTTATGTGGGACACCATGACGAGGAACAACTTATGGGTGATCAGAATTCCAGAACAGGAAGAGACAACTGTCCAAGAGTTGTTGGAAGAAAACGTCCCTGATTCCATGAAAGACAAGAAGACAAGCATATGAGAAGCTGAACGAACCCCAAACAGATCCCAAAAGAAAATCACCAAGACATATCATAATCAAATTTTCCAAAACCAAAATAAAGGAAAGAATTCTGAGAGCAGCTCAGAAAAAAACAAAAAGTTACCTGCAAGGAAGAACCAATAAGACTCACCAGAAACTACGCAGGCAAAAAGGAAATGGAATGACATATACAAAATTGAAAGAAAAGGACTGTCAACCAAGAACCATATAGTTGTTCCCAAATATGACAATTAATTTAGGACAATTCTGGATAAACAGAAATTAAAGGAATTTGTAATGATCAGACTAACTTTACAAAAATTGCTAAAGGGTGTTCTTTGGACTGAGAACCAACAACAGCAGACAATAACCTGAGATTACTGTTTATAACAACACTACCCAGAACTCAATCTAGATAAAGAAGTATTTAAAGTAAAACAAAGCTACAAGGATGAAAATAGAGAACCAGATATATCAATGTGTAACTACAATGCAAAAAGAGGGGAAAATGTAGATAAAGAACTTCCAAATGTCAAGGAAGTCAAGTAGATTTCAAAATAAAACAAAGACAGTTTTAACCAGGGAAAAATTAATAAATTATAAGACAGCATCACAGAAAAATAATAACCTGTACATCAAAATGAAAAAAGAGGGAAACCAGAAATATTTAGTACACATCAACACAAAAGAAACGAAAATGGCAAGAAAACTTACAACCAACATGAACTCAGAATAGAAAATTATATGGAACAAAGAATCCAGCAGCACCACACAAAAACACACAGAAAAATGACAGCAGTTAATTAATATCTACTGATAATTACAGTGAATGTACATGAATTAAATGTATCAGTCAGGAGACATAAAGAGCAGAATGGATAAGAAAGCAGGATCCTTCAATATGCTGTCTATAAGAGACATATCAAAAAGAAAGAGACCAACCACCTAAATGTCCACCAACAGAATGGCTAAAAAAACTTTGATACATACACACAATGGAATACTACAAAACTTTGAATAATAATGAATTTATGCAACATCTCACAACATGGTTAAACCTGGAGGACATTATGCTGAGTGAAATTAGTTAATCACAATAGGGCAAACATGTATGAGACCAATGTTGTAAATAAGTTTAAAAAAAAAAAAGGCTTTCTTGGCAAAAAAAAACCACCTATAATGGCTACAGGGAAGAGGTGGTGTATGGAGGTGAAGTGTGGGAAAATTATTCATGGTCTAGAGGACTGACATGTTAACACAGGTGATGATGCAGACAATATACAAGAGAGAGGTTAGCAGAGGAAAGGTGAAAGTAGTGGGAGACGCGCACACAGGAATAGAGGTAAATGCTGTTAACTGTTGGTATATGGAGGGGATTGCAACCGTGTAGTGAAGCAAAGTGTATGGTTTGTTTAATGTAAAACTGAAGACCTGCTTGGTAAACTTTCACACAATTCACAATAAAAAGTTCTAAGTTTTTTATTACCAGTTTCTATAAATACTGGTTGACCTCACTGTAAAGAAAACAAAAATCCTCACCATTGAACTAAAAAATAACATCAAGATAAACGGAGAAAAGATTGAAGTTTTCAAAATCTTCATTTTGCTTGAATTCACCATCAACACTCATGGAAACATTAGGCAAATCTACTGTACAAGACCTCTTTAAAGTGTTCAAGAGCAAAGATGTCAATTTGAGGACTAAAATGTACCTGACCCAAGCCATGCTATTTTCAATAGCCTCATATGTACGTGAAAGTTGGACAATGAATTATGGAAGACTGTAGAAGAATTGATACATTTGAGTTATGGTGTTAGAGGAGACTATTAAAAGTACCATGGGTTGCCAAAAGAACAAACAAATCTATGTTGGAAGATGCACAGCCGGAGTGCTCCTCAGAAGCCAGGAGGGCAAGACTTCATCTTTCATACTTCGGATGTACTGTCAGAGGGGACCAGTCCCTGGAGAAGGACGTTATGGTTGGTAAAATGGAGAGTCAGTGAAAAAGGGGAAGACACAAAACGAGATGGACTGGCGCAGTAGCAGCATCAATGGGCTCAAGCATAGCAACGATTGTCAGGTTGGCACAGGAAAGGGCAGTGTTTTGAGCTTCTCTTGTTCATAGGGTCATTATGAATTGGTACTGAATCAGCAACAGTGTTTTGTACAAAAACAATGAAACTGAACATCTGTAGTCTTCCCTAGAGTTGATTAGCTGCCTCTGCTAAGTTCTCCCACGGCATTCTGAAATTCCCACTAAAACACCAAAGTCAGTTTGAACCACAAGGCTGGCAGTTCAAGCTCACCAGCCACTCCCCATAAACTCTATACAGGATCACTACGGGTCAGAGTCGACTTGACAGCATTTAGCAACAACTACTTTATTATACTTACTTGTCTGCTTTCACCAATAAATGTCAGGCTGCATGAGGGCACAGACCATGTCTTGCTCACCAATGTATGCCTAACACTTGGTGCAGGCCCTGTAATATATTAGATGTTCAGTGAACATAATATGATACCAGCAACATGAAGCCTTTCTTAACCCTCTTCCAAAAGTAAGCTAACATTGCTCTAAGAGCCCTGCTCATTTGGCACATGTGAGATAATGTTCTGGACTGCAAAGTCGGTTTGAACCACAAGGTTGGTGGTTCAAGCTCATCAGCTGCTCCTCAGAAACCATATACAGGGTCACTATGGGTCAGAACGAACTTGACGGCACTTAACAACAACAACATATACTTATGAACAGCAGGTACGTCATATTTATGTGACCTTCAACGTAACTGTCACAAACTTACTATTTAAAAGTAATTATTGTGTAAAAGGAATCTGTAATATTTCTTACAATTTGCCTATAAATGTATAATTACCTCAACACAAATGTACAATTATCTGAACACAAATTTCAACTAAAAGTAATTACTGAAAGAAATGGATTGACAAATTAAATAATTAATTACTCAAAAGCTTAAAATCACCCCTATTAGCTACCTGGCTGTGAGTCGTAAACAATTCAATGACAATGAGTTTGGTTTTTAGAAACTATTTGGTTATACAGAAGCTGGTAGCTCTGGTAGCGTAGTGGTTACGAATCGGGCTGTGAACCTGAAGGTCAGCGGTTCGAAACTACCAGCTGCTCCGCGGGAGAAAGATGAGGTTTTCTACTCCCGTAAGGATTTACACCCTCGGAAACCCTGTACAGGGTCGCTATGGGTCGGAACTGACTCGACGGCACACAACAACAACAACAATGACAAACCTGAAATCTGACAGT
>NW_006408594.1:192750-204627 GCF_000296735.1 Chrysochloris asiatica | reverse complement strand
TGAGGTTTTCTACTCCCGTAAGGATTTACACCCTCGGAAACCCTGTACAGGGTCGCTATGGGTCGGAACCGACTCGACGGCACACAACAACAACATACAGAAGCTGGGCTCATCTTCTCTGGATCCTTCCCAGGTTTCATATATGTGCTGCTGAAGAGATCACTCCCTACTACTTGAAGACCGAAGTCCCCAATGTAACATTCAGAGTTCTTGAAAATTCAGCACTTGACTACTAACCAAAAGGTTGGCGGTTCAAATCCATCATCTGCCCCTCAGAAACCCTATACAGGGGCACTGTGAGTCAGAACTGACTCCACAGCACTTAACAACAGCAACAACAATTACCTGTTCAATCTACTCTTCCAACTATCCTCTACTTCCTATTCAAAATCAAGGTGAAGCCCTTTTCCCTTACACAACATATGCATATTCTAGTTTCAGGTCTTTCTACACAGTTTTCCTACTTGAACACCACCCAGTATACCTTTCCTCTTCTGATGCTTCCTGCCTATCTAAAGTCCTCTTACCTTCACTGTGAAATCTTCCACACCTTACCTCTTCTTTCTTGTTGTTATTGTTGTTAAATGCTGTCGAGATGATTCTGACTCATAGAGACCTTGTATAGGGTTTCCAAGGACTCACTGGCTGGTGGATTTGAACCACCAACCTTGAGGGTGGCAGTCCAGTTCTTATCCTACAGTGCCACACCAGGACCCTGTAATCCTCTATAATTCCTGTATCTTCAACAAGAACAGAAACTGCTTGAGTCTCGGCATCATGCCTTCTCCTCAGGAATCCCTCAAAGTATCCTATACAATCAATAATTAATAAATACTTGCTAGTTAAAAGAAGTCTCAGGTTAGCCGTGAATATAATCAACCCTCAGTTACTCCAGCTAACAAACAGTGCAGCCATTACAGAGAAAGGAAACAATGTGGAGAAGTTCAACTACCTTTCAGAGCTTACATTTGTATTAATACTGTATAGTTGTTTTCAATTTGCTAGGAAGTCACATAGGTGCCACAAATGGCCTAAAATGCACAATTCCTCTCGTGTCAGGGCCCTGTTCAGCTTATCATCCCATACTGGCAAGCAACTGTAGATTCTTCTTCATCAGTGACACAAAGATAAAAATAAGCGGAGGTAGTCATATTCTAAACATTTGTGGGTTCACACCTTTCCCTAATAGGGAGATCATTGTTTGGGCACAAAAGATCATTTCTTCTAAGTCTTACAGGGCAAATATCTTGTTTATGTCAACAAAGTACTCGTGTAAATAGAATATAGTGACAATATCAATAGGAATTTGAAAGAAAGATTTGCCAAAGTAAACCTCAGTAACGATCTACCCTTAGGATAATCCAAGAGTTGCTAAAATGCCAAATTCTTTCATAGTCCACAGAGAGTTGCCTCAGCCTGGGGCTATTTTCTCTAAATGAGAGATTCTAAATGCCTACTACTCCCTCTGGTTAGCTTCTCTTTCTCATCCAGCTGATCAAAATTCTCTCCTAATAAGATACCACACAACTGGAAAGTAACATTTCTCAGCTTGAATTTGTGTGGAGCCAGAGGATAAAGCACTCGACCTCAAGGTCAGTTTGAACTGCAAGACTGGAGGTTCAAACTCACCAACTGCTCCTTGGAAATCCTATGCAGGGTGGTTATGAGTCAGAACCAACTCCACAGCACTTAACAACAACAACAACATACTTGATTGACACTATAGCTATATCCCAGATACAACTCAAAACATCTGGGCTTATCTCCAGAATGGGTCAAATACTTTTGGTAACCCAATGACAACAGCTTTGCTATTTAAAAAAAATTCCCCACATCTTCCTGTTTGGGCAGGTCCTGCTGAAATCCCCCTCCCCATAAGGGGGAATTTAAGTAAAAACACTGCCAGCTTCCAGTTCCCTTGGGCAAATTTCCAGCCACAGTACAAGGTCATGAGGTTAAACATTTCTTGACGCAGTCTCCTTCAGAGGGAGGAACAAGGGGAAAAAAAATACTTATTCTTCCCAGTGCAGTAAATCAAGTACAGTCGTTAAGTCCTTTAAAAAAAAAAAAAAGGGGGGGGGGAGGGGGAATAAAAAAAGGATGAAGTTAAACTATACATTGTTGGCTCTGTCAAGACCCCCAGTGGGAGTACAGAAGCAGGATGAAATCCGTGGGGTGGGAGAAAAGGTAACTGATCAGCAGTCTAACCAAATTCATATACATATCTCTAGATTATTCAAACATTAGATGCTTTCAGCCACTTCCAAAGTTAAAATAACTAGAGCAACTAACTAAAGCAGTCTGAATGAACTGGTTATTGTGGGGGTAAAGAAATGGACTCATGCATACAGCAAATCATTAAAGATTAAAATGTATACTAGGTGGAAGGTTGGGAAGACGACAGAAAAGACATGCATACTCATTTGAGGGACTGCTGGGCTCTGGGACCCTTGGCCACATGCAGATAACAACAGTGGATGATTCTAGGTGAGAATGGAATAAATATGGAACTGTTCCCAAGGAACTGATTCATAGATCATGCTGTTCTTGTTAAGTGCCACTGAATCAGTTCTGACTCATAGAAACCTTATGTGGGGTTTCTGAGAAGTGGCTAGTGAGTTTGAACTGCCAATCTTTTGGTTAGCAGTCCAGTGCTTATCCTACAGTACCATACCAGGACTCCGTATGTTGTTGTTGTAAAATGCCTTCGAGTTGGTTCTGACCCATAGTGAACCTGCAAAGGGTTTCTAAGGAGCAGCTGGTGAACTTGAACCACCAACCTTGCGGTTCAACCCGACTTTGCAGTGCAGTGCATTAACTCTAAGTGCCAGGACTCCAGGACTCCTTATGTTGTTGTTAAGTGCCATTGAGTCGATTCTGAGCTTAAACCACCGACCTTGCAGTTCAAACGACTTTGCAGTCTGGCGTATTAAAGATCTATAAAATTAGAAAGAGCCTAATGCTTACACAGGAATTGACAGAATACAAATTGGAACCTTTCAAAAACTGATGCTGCTCTGGAGGCACTCACTCGTCTATGCCAAGAAATCTGGAAGACCTAGCCAACCAACTGGATGAGACCATATTTGTGCCCATTTCAAAGAGAGGTGACCCAATGGAATGTGTAAATCATTGAACAATATCATTAATTATCACATGCAAGTAAAATTTTAGAGAAGATAGTTCAAAAATGGCTACAGCAGCACACTGACAAAAAATCTGCCAGAAACTCAAGGAGAAAACTGCTTATGAGGACGTGGAACTAAGAATATCACTGCTGGTGTCAGATGGATCTTGGCTGAAAGAAGAGAATACCAGAAACATATTTAGTTGTGCTTTCTTGGCTATGCCTCTGAAGTCTTAAAACAAAAGAATAGTTTACTAGTAAAAATGTCTACAATGACCATTATGCTGTTTTAAGAATTAGCAATGGGAGACTTCAAAAAGTTTGAGAAAAAATTCCATTAGCTTTTAATCTAATTTTTCCACAAACTTTAATCCTTCATATATATAATATATATGATATATATTTATAATAAAGTAACGAGCAACTCAAAAGATTAGAACCTCAGGGGGCACTGAATTTATGTTAATGGAGGTGAACAATTAAAAAAGAAGAGTGGGAATGGTTGTACACTCAAAAGAATATTAATTAGTGTCACTAAATGACCCCTCAGGTTGGAGGGCACTCAAAATACAACTGGGGAAGAGCTACCTCCTCAAAGTAGAGTTGACCATGATGAAGCGAATGGAGTAAAGCCCGTGGAAGAAAAGCCAGGGAGACCTTCATTTGCTGATGGGGCACAACTCAAAAAAAGAGGAAGACCCCCAGCAATATGGACCAACAAAATGGCAGAATCAATGGGCTCAAGTGTGGCAGCAATAGCGAGGTTGGCCCAGGATCGGGCAGTGTTTCGTTCTTTTGTGCATAGGGTAGCTAGGAGTCAGTACCAACTCGATGCCACCTAAACAACAACAACAACATATGCCGGTGATACAACCATGCTTGCTGCAAGCCAAGAGGACTTAAAACACTGTTGAGGACCAAAGACTACAATCTTCAGTACAGATTGCACCTCAATGTAGAGAAAACAAGAATTCTCACAACTGGGCCAATAAATAAAATTATGATAAATGGTGAAAAGATTGAAATTGTAAAAGGCTTCATTCATTTTCCTTGGATCTACTATCAACACTCATGGTAAAAGATTGAAATTGTAAAAGGCTTCATTCATTTTCCTTGGATCTACTATCAACACTCATGGTGGCAGCAGTCAAGAAATCAAACAATGTATTGCATTAAGCAAATCTGTTGCACAAGAATTCTTTGCAGTACTCAAGAGCAAAGATTTCACTTACAGGACTAAGGCGAGCCTGACCCAGGCTTTATATGCATGTGACACTTGGACAATGAATAAGGAAGACCATAGAAGATTTGATTCATTTGAGTCGTGGTGTTGAAGAATATTGAAAGGCCAGAATAACACATCTGTCTTGGGAGAAGTAAGTCAAAATGCTTCTGAGAAGCCAGGATGATGAGACTTCGTCTCTCATTCTTCAGACATGTTCTCAGGAGGGATCAGTCCCTGGAGAGTGACATCATGCTTGGTAAAGTGGAGGGTGAGCGAAAGAGAACATAACTTCCCCAATGAGATGGACTGGCACAGTGGCAGCAGCAATGGGCTCAAGCATAACAACAATTGTGAGGATGGCACAGGAACAGAAGTGTTTCGTTCTGCTGTACATATAGTCACGATAAGTTGGAACTAACTTGATGTCACCTAACAACAAAAGATGCTTACAGGAAAATGCCTATTATGAAAGTAATTTTCCATGTGTACAGTATTTTACTTCACAAAGTGCTTTCATTCATTTACTTTTGTTTTGTTTTAAATTTATGTACCTGCTATGTACCAGGAACTGATTTCAGGGGAGTTACTGTTGAATGATACTAAAGAAGGATGTCCAAGGTGAATTGAAGGAATTGGCAAAGAACAAGGCACCAGGAATTGATGGACTAAAAAGTGAAATCTTTCAAGAAAGTGAGGTGGCACAGAAGGCACTCACTCATCTATGCCAAGAAATTTGGAGGACAACTATCTGGCCAACTGATTGGAAGAGATCCGTATTTGTGCTCATTCCAAAGAGGCGACCAACGGAATGAGTAAATCATCGGACAATCTCTTTGATATCCCATGCAAGTAAAGTTTTACTAAAGGTAATACAGAAACAGTACAAGCATACACTGACAGAGAACTCTCAGAGGTTCAAGCCAGATTCAGAAGAGGCCGTGGAACAAGGGATATCATTGCTGATGTTCAATGGATCTTGGCTGAAAGCAGAGAATATCAGAAAGCTGTTTACCTGTGCTTTATTGACTATGCAAAGGCTTTTGTTTGTGTGGATCATGACAAGCTATGGACAACATTGCGAAGTATGAGGATTCCAGAACACTTAATTGTGCTCATGAGGAATCTGTACCTGGACCAAGAGGCAGCTGTTCAAACAAGAACATGGGAACACGGAATGGTTTAAAATTAAGAAAGGTGTGCAACAGGGTTGTATTCTTTCACCATACTTATTCAACCTGTATGCTGAGCAAATAATCCAAGAAGTTGGCTTATATGAAGAAAAACGTGGCATCAGGATTGGAGGAAGAGTCATTAACAACCTGCGATATGCAGATGATACAACCATGCTTGCTGAAAGTGAAGAGGACTTAAAACATTTACTGATGAAGATGAAAGAGCACAGCCTTTGGTATGGATTGCATCACAATGTAAAGAAAACAAAAATCCTCACTACTGGACCAATAAACAACATTTTTATCAATGGAGAAAAGATTGAAGTTGTCAAGGACTTCATTCTTGGATCAATTATCAACACTCATGGAAGCAGCAGTTAAGAAATCAAAGGATGTGTTGCATTAGGCAAATCTGCTGCACAAGACTTTTTTAAAGTGTTGAAGAGCAAAGATGTCAGCTTGAGGACCTGACCCAAGCCATGGTATTTTCAACAACCGCATGTGCATGCAAAAGCTGGACAGTGAATAAGGAAGACCGCAGAAGAATGGATGCTTTTGAGTTAGGGTGTTGGAGGAGAATATTGAAAGTGCTATGAACTGCCAAAAGAACCAATAGATCTGTTCTGGAAGAAGTGCTCCTTGAAGGCCAAGATGGCCAAACTTCATCTCTCATACTTCGGACATATTGTCATGAGGGACCAGTCACTGGAGAAGGATATCATTGTTTGGTAAGGTGGAGGGTCAGAGAAAAAGAGGAAGACTCCTAACAAGATGGACTGGCCAAGTGGCAGCATCGATGGACTCAAGTGTGGCAACAGTAGTGAGGTTGGCCCAGGATCAGGCAGTGTTTCGTTCTGCTGTGCATAAGGTCGCTATTAGTTGGTACTGAACTCGATGGTACCTAACAATAACAACAACAACTACGGAATGTCGAGACCTACTAGGAACAATAATGCAATAAAGTAATTGCTTCAGGTAATATGTACCAAATAAACGGGAGCATGGAGAAGGAGCATCTCAGTTTGACTAGGGGAATCAAAAACAGCATGCATCTCAACAGTGATACCCCTTGTGCTAAAATATGAAGAATGTGTAGCAGTTAACAAGCTTTCAAGCAGGGAGATGAATGGGCAGGCAGAGGGAAAATTATATGCAGAGAAATAGAAGATAAAAGAGCACAGAGTGTTCTAGAAACTAAAAGCAGAATAGTACTGCTAAAGGATGTGAGGTTAGAAGTGACAGGAGATGAATGAAAAGTTAAGAGTCTAGAAAGGCAAATATAATAGTTTAAATCTTACCCTGTAGGAAACTGGAAACTCCTGAAGAGTTACGAGCAAGAGGATACAATCATGAGAATCGATCATTAGGAAAATTGTCTTGGCAGTTGTATGAAGGACAAATTTGAGGAGGATCAGGCTGTAGGCAGGGAGGCCAATAAGAAGGCCACTGAAGCCGTAGTGAAAAATGAGGAGTCTGATTTAAGGCAGTGAGACTGAAGATGAGTAGTCAAAGTAGAGGTTGTTGTTGTTGTTAGGTACCATTGAGTCAGTTCCGACCCACAGCAACTCTGTATAGGGTTTGCTAGGAGCAGCTGTTGAGCTTGAACCGCCGACCTTGTGGCTTAAAGTGACTTTGCAGTCCAAGGCATTAACCCACAGTGCCACACCAAGCGCTGTTTATAAGTCTGTTGTTGTTAGGTACCAGCAAGTCAGTACCGACCCATAGTTATCCTATGCACAACATAACAAAACACTGCCCAGTCCTGGGCCAACTGCACAACTGTTGTCACGCTTGTTGTTTATAGGTAGAGCCTATAAACTCAAAGATCAAATAGATGTGGTGATTACAGAAAAGGAGAACTGAGAATAACCCCTATTTTATGGTTTGGGCAACTGGTACACCAAGATAGTAAAGTGGATTTGGGGGTAAGAACACATCAGATTTAAATGTGCAGTAATCCGAAGTGCATGCAAGTCATCTAGATGTCCAGGTGGGAAGAATTCGTGGAGTAACTGAATTTGAAACTCAGGAAATAGGTCAAGGTTAGAGATATCGCTGAATAAATTTGTAGTTGAAGACACAGTTTAGGATGGCATTGAGAATATGTGGACTGAGCAGAAAAGAGAGTCAAGAAGTAATCCTGAGAAATACAGACATTTAAAGGGCAAACAGAAAAAAAGACTTAAAAAAAGAGGTAGAGGCTAGAGAGGAAAGAATGGTGTCTACACAGCTGCCCAGCATTTGAATACCTTTGCTACTGGAGGAGATTCCAAAGCAAACCCCTCTTCCTACTACAGACACTGACAAGGAACAAATAGTTCCTCTCTCCCTGGCATCTAGCTCACAGACATGTAACCCAAGTCTAGCCAGTCAGATTCTCCCATCTAGGATATTGAAATTGAATATTGACGAAATGGCAGAATGGTGGAGAATATAACCAGAATTATTCACGGCACTAGTCTACTGGTGGCAGTGCCAAAAGCAGCAAGTGTTCACTAGAGGTCAGGCCAGCAACCGAGAAGTCTGGTGCCATTCGGAGAACCAACCCTAAGATTCTCACTGTCATGCGTGCCTCAATTTCTGCTCATCTTGTGAATTCCCTAATCAGTCTTCTCATTAAGGCTATGCGTTATATTTTATGCCTAGGGTAGCTAGTGTTGGTTTACATAAAGAACCCTGAATAGTACAGAATGAGGAGAGGTATTTAACATGGTCAGTAGTACAGAAAAACCAAGTAAGAAGACGACTGAAATGGGCTCACTGGTGATCTTGGTGAATGTGTTATCTTACTCTATCTTTACAAGTCCTTGTGAGGAAGAGAAAGTAGGTATTATACCTTTATTTTAGGAGTGGAAATACTGAGGATAAAGACTCAGAAGATTGCTTGAGGTTCTTTTTACTATCCAAGGTGGAAGTTATTTTACAGGTGCTCACTAAAAGTACATGTTAAATGTCTTAAACTCATTCATATATAAATAATGATAGTCACAGGTGGCTCCTAATTCTGGGTTTCTAGGTTCTTCAATTTTTATAATATAAAGAAGATCCTAGCAAACACTAGAACTCTTGTAGACAACTACTCAGAAACAGACTAAAGGAAAAGTCTTTTCATCACTCTTCCACAGCTCATTTATGGTGTCTTGAGTACAACTTTAAGAATACATCATCAAGCAGAAGAGATAGTCTATCAGTATGAGAACCACTGTGGGAATGAGAGGTTGAGAGTTTTCAAAAGAAGATGATTATTTCACAACTTCATTCCTTTGGGATATGTCACAGCCAGGAAGGGATAAATTGGAAAAAACAGCTTTCACAAGCTGCCAAATCTATGTCCTAGTCCCAGAGGATAATTAGTCAGTGAGGTTTTGTAGAGTTGATGTAATGTTGGCAGAGGCTAATGTTTTATGGTCGAACATGTTTCCTCTTGATATTTAGCGACAAGGCTAAAAGGAATGACATCCTGGAAAGCCAAGAAACGCATACTCATCACACTACCACTTAGCAATCTACATCTTAAAGAAATTTGTAAACTTTCATTGATCCATCTCTACCATGAGTAGTTTACAAGAGCATCTGCTTAACTATAAATTTTCTAATTTTTATTTTATATAACTTTTTCTAGGAAAAGAAATTTCTTAAAGCATTTCCAAAGAACAATTTAGAAAGTACAAGGAGCTCTGGTAGTGTAGTGGTTATGAATTGGGCTGCAAACCTTAAGGTCAGCAGTTCGAAACTACCAGCCGCTCCACGGGAGAAAGATGAGGCTTTCTGCTCCTGTAAAGATTTACAGCCTCAGAAGCCCTGTACAGGGTCGCTATGGGTCGGAACCGACTCGATGGCACTTAACAACAACAAAGTAACAAAAGAATGAGAATCAAGGTTTTTCAAGGCATAAGTCTGTAGAATTTTAATTTCGCTACAATCATACCAAGCTTAAAGCTTTCTGACATTCTTACAAAAACAATTTCTGAAACTGAGTACACTAAGCCAAAAGCTTTCAGTGGTATCTCACATAAACTGTCAGTCTTAAACATAGAAATACACTGATATGCAGGACGTAAGAATCAGTGAACAGAGAACACTCTTGGTTTGAGCTGGAGCTATTAAACTTCAATAAAAATTGGTAAGTCCTTTGGCTTTAATATTCTACAATTATCTCCCAAAGTCTGAGACAAAACTAAGTAGTTTAAAAAGAAAAAATTTAAAATCCCTAATCAGTAAGTCAAAATATAGAATGCCTCTAAATAGTCTTTAGATTTCAAATGAATTCCGTCCCTAAATCTCTCTTTTAAGTCAAATAAGCACATAGATTGGAACAGATAGGCAAGCTTTGTATGTAGCATCAGTTAGTCAAATGTTTTAGTATATAGTATATCTCTGTGTATAAAAAAATCATTAAAGAAACACAAATATAATAAAAATATCCTTATATAGTATTATTTAACATAACAATAATGTGCATCTCAAAGTAGTATCCATTTGTTATTACAAACCATTACACGTATCTCAAATTTTTACCATAATAAGCTTGGGAGTTGGAGTCTGGTTCACAACTAAGGGTTGTAAATCAGACATTCATATGTGCTGGTTCCATACTTGTAAGAAGAGACAATTTTTGGTTCAATGCTGGGCAGAGGTGTATCTAATGAGATAGATATAAATACTCTGTAGTTTATATATCTTGACAATTTCACAAAAATTCAGAATATTTCTTAAAGTGAATAACTGTTGTTAAGTGTCATTGAGTTGGCTCTGACTCATAGCGACCCTGTACAGGGTTTCCAAGGAGCGACTGTTGAGTTTGAACCACTGACCTTGCAGTTCAAATCGACCTGTGGTCCAGTGCTTATCTTACCATGCCGCACCAAAACAAGGAAATAGAGTCATACATAGCAGAATTATTTACATATTCTCTGCAGGAAAATACTTCTCTGTGAGAAGATGTTAGGGACCTGGATACAGAATGTTCTGGGTTGGCTTCTTCCTCCTCAGTTTCTCCATGATTTGCCATGTACTTCATTCATTAACATAATTTATTCATCTTAGTTTCCTCTCCAAAACCATTTTCTGTTCTCAACATGCTTTCTCTCCACTATGTCCAAACACTGTTTTGGCTTTGGTACCATGAACATAAGGAACTCTGGTAGCGCAGTGGTTTCGAATTGTGCTGTTAATCTCATGGTCAGCAGCTCGAAACTACCAGCTGTTCCACAAGAGAAAGATGAGGCTTTCTGCTCCAGTAAAGATTTACAGTCTCGGAAACCCTGTACAAGGTCGCTATAAATCGGCACCGACTCCATGGCATATAACAACAACAACCATGAACACAAACTGTACAAACGGTTCTTACTAATTAACACCAGGTAAGTATTTGATGTTCACATAAGTTTCAATAAAAACAAACAAGGATCTACTAAGGATCAAGTACCTTGATAAATGTTGGATATAAAACAAACAACTGCCTCCTCCTTTGTTATGAGATCAGAACTGGTTGGTGGCCAGCTACCATTGCTGAACACTGATCAAAGATTCTATAGCTAAATAAATCCTGATCAAATTGGGAAAAATACATAACAGAATGAAACACTTTCACAAAATCCAGATTTCCAGTGCCCATAAAGGTTGAATGAATTCCTGAAATTATTAACCTGAGATAATCTTTAAATCTTAAATTAAAAATACCCTCTTAAAGTCTTAAAACAAAACAATAGTTTACTACTAAAAATGTCTACAATAATCGATCATTATGCTGTTTTAAGAATTATCAATGGGAGGACTTGAAAAAGTTTGAGGAAATACTCCATTAGCTTTTCTTTTTAATGTTTTATTGTGAATTATGTGATAGTTTACATGGGAGAAAATTAGTTTTACATTCATCCTATGGTATATCGTTTCATTGTCATGGTTACAATCCCCTCCATGCATCACCAACCAACCAAAGGGTATACACTACAAGCTTGCTTCCCCCCCCCCCCCCCCCCCACTTCATCGTCTCTGCCTCCATCTCAGGCATCACTGCTTCTCTGGGTAGGGTCCTGCACTCCGCTTTTCTCTCTTGAAGGTCCCAGGGACCTCTGCTCCTAGACTGAAAAGTTAATCACTCCCCTTCTTGCAATAAAACGTCTACCTTTACCTTTCCAACCCTCACAATCAGTCCTGATAAGAATTATTCACTATTGTATCACAAAAGACCCATCTGCATTTCATTTCATCAGCTCCGCCTAGACAGACTGGATACTACTCAGTGGATTTCCTATCTTCCTCCACGCCTTCTGGATTCCATTAGCTTTTAATCTAATTTTTCTACAAACTTTAATCCTTCATATATAAATAAGATGATATAGATATAATAC
>NW_006408594.1:178333-189430 GCF_000296735.1 Chrysochloris asiatica | reverse complement strand
GTTTACTATGCCAGGAATGACAAATTGAAGAGGAATGGTGTTGCATTCATTGTCAAAAAGAACATATCCAGATCAGTCATGAGGTACAATGCTATCTGTGATAGGATAATATCCATGCACCTACAGGGAAGATCAGTTAATACCACTATTATACCTGATTAGACTACCTAAAAGGGGTTCTACAAGTTGTGCAGTGAAACAGGCCTCTTGCGGAGCCTTTGCAGTATATAGGACCTTAGCCCCCATCCAGGATCTTCTGAGGTGGGACATTCCCACTAGAAAGGACAAGCAGACCAGCCTGAGACAGCTAGAGCAACAGAAGATACATCTTCAAAGAAAGATCATCAGGAAAAGCCTGCCCCCACCCCAAATGGAAGTATGACTGGCTACTACAAGAATAAACAAGCTGTTCGCTGGGAAGCCATCAAGGCAAGCAATCAAGTTCCTTCAGGACAACCCCCTGCCTCTAAGACTGAAACTCAAAGGGAACACATGAGCAGATATGTACGCTTGCTGATGAACACACTGGTCTACTGGTGAGTGAAAGAGGGGGAAAGGCAGCAATGAGGAAATGGGCTGAGTTCAAGCACAGTCTATAGACTCCCGTTAACCTGGAGATGTAAGAGAGAAGAGGAAGGGCTGGTTGGTCTGAAGTGTGGTGAGACCTGGGGACACCTGAGCCCATGGAGATGCACAAGAATACCCAAATTACAGATAGTACCCATTTGACCTAGCCTCCATGGCTTGATAATCAGAACTCGACTAGAGGAAGTTAAAAAAACAAGAAAACAATTTTTGATAAAGGAAGCGAGGGTAAATTGTTACAATTTGATGAACTTGATCTATACTCATGGAGGTAGTAACTCTAAATACTAACAGAGAGGGAAGGAGTCTTCACATCAAGTATCAATGCTATCCCCCTCTGTACACAGGGTAGATTTAGGGACATGCAACTTAGATATTGGCTACCTAAACTGAGTGGGCAATAAAGGCTCAAAGAGCTGACTTACAAGGTTTCAAGAGGGAATTTAGTTTAAGAGTGTGGGGGGAAAGAAAGAGTCCTCAATGAATAGTATTCATCTTGTCTAGATCTGTCTGGTGAAAAGAGACGGGGAAAAGATTCTTATGATTCAATAGTGAGGAACAGTTATCATGACTAATTGTGACTGTCACAATTGTAAAGGCAGAAGTTTTGTATCAAAAACAGAGTAGTTAATCTTACAGTCCAGTAACAAAGGACCCTAGAACCATCAAGGGAGCAGAACACAAGTGAAATGTGTCACCTTATCCAGAGAAGCAGTTACATCAGAGATGGGGACATGGAGAGAGGGAGCAGCTGAGGACTCTAGATTCATGGGAAGAGAGGGGCTGAGAGCTGGTGGCCAGGAGGCAGGCTTGCAGAATGTGCCCTTTAGTTGTGCAAATTATTATATATGCCTGAGTGTTTAAAAAAAAAAAAAAAAGAGAAAGAGAGAGAGCTAAAGCGAATAGAGACAAATACTGTTATGTGATGGTATATGGAAGGGAATATAATCATTGTAATGAAACAAGGTGTATGATTTTTTAATGTAAAAATGATGATCTGCCCTGTAAATTTTCTCTTAAATCACAATAAAAATTTTCAAAAAAAAATTAATACTAACCATCTTAGTCAGGATTAAACATAAATATAGTAACATTGAGCCAGCTACACAAAAAGCCTAGTTACAAGGGTATCTTCAAGATAAAACTAACAAAGGTTATTTGCAAGCATGTCAAAATGACTTAGTCACAGATACAAAATTCAGCTATCAAGCCGTCTGAACTGCAAGATCGGTGGTTCAAGCTCACCAGCTGCTCCTCGAAAACCCTACAGAGGGTTGCTATGGGTCGGAATCGACTCGACAGCACTTCACAACAACAACAGCAACATCAAGTTCCTCAAAGCTCTAGACTACAGAGCTCAGAAGGGGAAGCACACACAAACAAGACCTTTTTCTTAGCAGAGTCGACAAGGACCTTCACACAGCCAGTGTTTCTACTGTAAAGATATACAAGTTTAAATTTATTTCTTACCCCCAGAAACGACTTTGCTATATTGGAAAACATTTCTAATGCATGTTTATGGTGAGACACTCAAGAAATTTTTGCTTAGTAACAAACATATGACACTGGTTTTGGCAATGGAGAGTAGAGTTAGAAACCTTACTATGCTGTAATTCAAAATAGCATCCCTTCTAATCCTCATCAACAGGTACCAGAGCCACTGTTAAAGTAAGACACTTCTAGGCCAAGGTTAGGGTTCATGTAAAGGCTTTCTAAAAGGGTCAGATGTAGAAAAATGGCAATACCTACATAAAACAATAAAATTTAACATAGGTATTATGAAAGCGGCAAATAGAGGTTTTTTTGTCTGATTGCTTGTTTTTTTAACAGTTACATTGTAGTGTTTCAGGGTGGAGGTTGATAAGGAAGGGGTTAGGAGACCAGTAGGCTATGTACTGGTAGAATGGAACAAAGAAACCTAAATAAATTGGAAAAGCCTGCAATTTACAAGAAAGCTTCAAAAACTTCTTAATGGAAAAATTCCATGATCTTTAAATTTCATTTTTCCATGAATTTTTTGAAGTCCCCTAATATTTGGTGATAAAAGTAATTGAAATTTCTATCAAAGGCAATATAGTCCCTCTGACCCTGGCCCTTGCCCACTGACACGTCTGGCCCACTCAGCTCCCCCAGACTCATACACGTGTTGGATGCGGGAACCTATGTTTAAGTAAGAATTCAGGCATCACTGGAGACATTCAAGAAATGCTTGGACAACCACTATTCCAGAAAAGAAAAGAAACTCAGAAGACGTGACTAATAACCATATCAAAAGAATTATGGCTGCACAAATACCAGAATCTGATCAGAACAGTTTAAGGAATTTCTTGGAACCTACAAGAAACTTAAAGAAACCTGCTTTTTGGACTGTGTTAAAGACTTCACAACAGGAGAAGTAACACCAGAAGAGACCACCCGTTCTGAGCATTGCTTACAAAATATTTTTAAACAACACAAAGACTATCCATGAGATTTCAGGAATATCATACTCAACAGAATGAAGCTCTGGCAGCCATAGCAGGACTCCTTGGCCAGTCACAATAGACAAGTCCTGATAGCTAGACTGCTGATGTAATATTGCTAACAGTTACTGTACTGGAAATGAGAATTCTTATGTTAGAATCCCATAAAAGCAAAAGTCACCAGGCTAAACTGTCTGACAAATGGAAACTACTAGAGAAAAAAAATTACTGTGTACCAGGAATAATAAAAAAGAAGGTCTTGTTCAATGAAAATAGTAAAATGCAATGCTTGTTAGGGCCTTAAGATTCAGCAGCTTGGTCACTTGGTTAGAAAAATAAACCATAAAATAAACCACTGCTTTAAAATTAACTGTGACTGTTAATTTTAAAGCAAAATATGTGTTCAATTATGTATGAGATAGAGAATAATTTTTGTCACTCAAAGTAAAATAAATGGAAGTTACCACTGGGGGAAAAAAAAAGACAATATAGTGTAGCGATTAGATTGTGAAACCATACCATCTAGGCACAATGTTAGCTCTAACACTTCAAATATGGGACTGAACAAGTTCGTTATCCACTTTGTCCCTCAATTTCCTTATTTGCAAAACGGGACAGTAAGAGCATATATCTCATATGGAAGGAGCCCTGGTTAAGTGCTCAGCTACTAACTGAAAGGTTGGTGGTTTGAATACATGTAGCAGCTGCATGGGAGAAAGAACTCACACTTCGATTTCCATAAAGATTACAGCCCAGAAAACCCTATGAGGAATTTCTACTGAATCAAAAATCAATGTGATGTGGCATAAACAGCAGCTCATGGATATGTGAGGATTAAATGAATTAATGTATGTAAGGAGCACAGAAATGTACATAGTAAGCACTAAAATGTTAGCTATTTATCTTTTTAAATGCTTTCTATATACTTTTTTTACTGAGATTCTTATAAAATCCATACTCTAAAATTTTGTTTTGTTCACTATTAAATAATAATAAAGTTTGCCTATAAAGTGTAAGACTGGCTCAGCTATGCCTAAAGAAAATGATTAAAGTGATTTGTCCACCTGTGCGGCGGAATTTCAAATGGGAAACACCTGGGGTAAGTTAGGATAGGGCCTAAGAAACTAGTGAGTGAGGGGAAAACTCAGGGGTCACCTATAGAACTGGTACATACCTGGAGACTGCCTTCCAGAACTCTTCTCAAAGTTTCGAGGGTTTGTATAGTATTTTGCTTAGGCAGTGTTTTCTTGGTATGAGCGCAGGAATTGAGAGAGAGATAATGTAGATGGGAAAGAAGTTCAAAACTTGGTTGACTTTTTGGCATTAGCTAATTATCCTACCTGTCATCCCTCTCTTGCTTTCTTCCTTCAAGACTCATTGAACTCCAAACTCCTGGTACCCAAATTAGCTCAGTGTACTACAAACTTGAGGTAAAAGGTAATCAACCTGATTTGTTATGTCCAGTGGAAAACTTTTCTATCGCACATAAAAGAAAAAGCAGTAAGGGCCATTAGAATGTTCTATAAACTTTAAAAAAAATTCCACACCCACTCATGTTTTGAAAAGCACAGCAAGACAATCATGCTAGTTCAAAGCTATAACACAGCATAGTCTAACTGAAATTGACCAATTTAGTTTCACTTCATAAGTTCATTACAGAGAAGAGAACTAAAAGTACCAGGTCATATGGAGTCCATTAGGACTCACGGTGACCCAATGTTTGTCAGAGTACAACTAGGCACCACGGCTGTAACAGCTGATCAGAGGTATCTTTGGGTAGACTCTAACCTCCGACCTTTCAGTTAGCAGTCAAGCACATTAACTGCAAAACCCAGAGTTCTCCAAAGAGAAAAGAGGGGACAAAAATTTGTAACAGAAGTCAGAGTCCTAGAGTAAATTTCTGTAATAGTTGTGACCCTTACGTTAATATCAAAAGATAAGAGAGTTTGAACCTAAAGCTTACAATCAGAGATAATTTTACATTTAAAAAATCAACTTAAGTTTAATTTATATACAATAAACTTCACCCATTTATCTGTACACTTTGATGCTTCTGACAAATATATACAACTGAATAATCACCACATTTTCATCCCCTTAAGTTCTTTAGGACTCCTGGCATGGGCTGTAGCATAAGCAGGGACTGCTAACTACAAGGTCATCAGTTCAAACCCACCAGCTTCTTCTCAGATACCCTACAGAGGGTTGCTATATATGAGTCACAATTGACTCGAAGGCACTTAACAACAACAGTAAAGTATTTCTGTGACCCTCTGTAGTCAGTTTCTTTCCACTCCAATCCTGGCAACCACTGATTTGCTGACTATCACTCTAGAGAGGTCTGCATTTTTCTCTCATAAGAAGCTATTTTAATGAGATACAGTCCACATATAATACAACTGACTCTTTTAAAAGCATAGTATAAAAAGTCCAACTTGAAACAACCCATACCCACCCCACTGCCATCCAGTCGATTCCTACTCATAGCGATGGGTACCGAGGCTATAAATTGTTACAGGAGCAGAAAGTCTCCTCTATCTCCCATGGAATGACTGGCAGGTTTGAACTGCAGACACTGTTGTTAGCAGTCCAGTGCAACTCACTCTTGTCCTTCAGTATCATGTAAATTTGCCCTCACTTTGAAATGACTGAACAAACGCTTGCAAATTTTCTCACCATCTCTGGCTGCAAGTGCAGTTTTTAAATCACTCAAAAGATTTTGAGTCTTCTCTTGAACTAAAGTAAGGCTAAATAAGAACCATATGGATCTGTTCTGAGTTACCTACAAACGTGACTTAAAGATACATTAAGAATGGACCTTGCTCATAACCCAGGGACTGCCTGTATATACTTCTGTGGTTTTTAGTATATTCACAAAGCAGTACAATCCTTACCACTGTCCATTCCAGAACATTTTAATTGGCTAAAATAAAAATATATCCCAGACCTATTAGCAGTTGCTCCTCACTGCTCTTCTGTCTCTATGCATTGGTCTATCCAGACATTTCATATAAATTGGAATAACTCCATGGAGGTACCTCAAAAATGATCCACACTTCAGTTACATTAAAGCACCCGCCCATGTTCACAATTGATGACAACACTGAGAGTGCACATGAATGATTCTGTCGAACAGATGAGTGGCAGTGGACTATGGGGCAAATCATTTGCATATCAGCCATGGCTCAGCCTATGAAATCATCTACGACAGACTTGGGTTTGAAAAGTTTGTGCGAGATGGGAACCGAAACAACTCACAGCAGAGATTAAACAAGCATTTGGATATTAGCAAATAAAATTTGGACCAATACTCGAAAAAAGTTTTTTAACAGAAATCGTTACTGGTGACAAGACATGGACACATCACTTCAAGCCTGAGAGTAAACGGCAGAGTATGGAATGGCAACATTCTCAATTGTCGATCAAGAAAAAGTTAAAAAGTCAACCATCAGCTGGAAAATTGATGCTTACAGTTTTCTGGGATTCTCAAGAACTAGTACTGGAACGCTATCAGAAAAAGTTCAACAATCAACAGCGCTCATTACAGTGAAATGCTCACTGAAGAGCTGAAGCCTAAAATTCAGAATAAATGCAGAGGACTCCTATCCAAAGGCTTTGCGATCTTGCATGACAATGCATGTCCACCCACCTCTGCCCAAACTATTGATACTCTGTTTGGTAAAAACTCCATTTTGAGGTATTAAAGCATCCTCCCTATAGTCCTGATCTTGCTCCATCTAACTTTCGTCTGTTTGGTCCCCTGAAAGCAGCCCTTTGAGTATGTAGATTCAACTCTGATGAAGACGTGAAGACAGTGGTGCATTTGTGGCTTGCTGCTCAACCTAAAACATTTTAAAATAAGGGAATAGGAAATCTTGTTGAAAGATGGAAAGTGTATTGAAAAGCAAGGAGATTATGTCAGAAAATGATGCATTTGTCTTTTCTTAAAGTTGGTTAAAATAAATTCTACAGTTAGAGTGTGAAAATTTTTTGACACACCCTCATATATGTTGCCGTTTGTGTCTGGCTTCATGATGTTTTCAACACACTCACTGTCATCGAGTCAGTTCTGATTCACAGCAACCCTATAGGACAGAGTAGAATTGCTTCATAGGGTTTCTAAGACTAAATTTTTGCAGGAACAGACAGCTTCATCTTTCTCCTACAGAGAAGCTAGTGGGGTGAAACCACTGATCTTGACAGCCCAATGCTTAATCCTGTTTTCATGGTTCCTGTATTTTAATGCAGTTTGCTGTTATTGTTAAGTGCTGTCAAGTCAGTTATTACTCACAGCAACCCTGTGCAGGGTTGCCAAGGCTGTAAATCTTTACATGAGCAGAAAGCCTCATCTTGCTCATTTATGGCATTATTGCTTCTTAAATGGATATTGTTTAAGTGCCATAGACTCTATTCTGAGTCACAGAAACCTTATGTACAAAAGAACAAAACATCTGCCTGGTCCTGCCCCATCCTCAAAATTGCTGCTACACTTCAGCCCACTGTTAATGCCACAGTGTCAATATGTCTCGTTGGTGCAAAAAATGTGAAAGGGATTTACACAACTCAACTGGTCAGAGGGAATACCTTAGTGAGATGGAGTGCCTCCTTCCACTGCCCCCTAGTAGAAGAGTACTTTGGCTACAGAGGTCCCAAATCAACAGTCTTTCTCATGATTCAAGACACTACATACCCAGTCACATCCCCACTCTTAAATGTACCTACGTACACATAAACTCATCCACAATTAATTATAAGTTTAATTTGAATATAAAAGAAATGCATGCTAATTATATAAAATCACAAGGATACAGGAAAAAGAAAAATCCACCATGAAATCCCACTACTCAGAGCTACCTATTAATACTCTGGTATGTATACCTATGGTCATTTTTCTAGAATTATATGGATAAATGAAAAACCCTCTTTTACATCTTTAAATAATCTTACAACTTATGTTCCAACTACCGATCCTTCCTCTTTGTTTTCAACCTTTGCTTTCCAGTCATCAGTAATTATCAATACAGCTTGATGGCATATTTGATCAATTTCAGACAGAAGTGGGTAAAGTTTTCAATTTCACCATCACTGGCTTTAGTGGTTGGTGCATCAATTTGAATAATAGTGTTATTAACTGGTCTTCCTTGTAGGCATATAAATATTATTCTATCACAGACAGCATTATATCTCAACATAGACCTTGAAATGTTCTTTTTGATGATGAATGTGCCACTGTTCCTCTTCAATTGTTTCCACCACAGTAAACCATGTAAATGTCTGATTCAAAATGGCCAATACCAGTCCACTTAAGCTCAATAATGCCTAGGATGGAATCCTGGTGTGGCGCTGTAGGCTAGGCACTGGACCACAAGGTCACTTTAAACTCTTAGGTCATTGGTTCAAACCCACAAGCCGCTCCACAGAAACCCAGTAAAGAGGGTTGCTATGAGTCGGAACCAACTTGACAGCACTTAATAACAAACAACAATGCCAAGGATATTGAGATTTATGCATTCCATTTCATTTTTGGTCTTGTGATAAAAATGATGCTGGAGATCACATAACAGAATTTTGCAAGAACAATGACTTCTTTATAGCAAATACCTTTTTTTAAACTCAATGACTTCACCAGATGAAATATACAGACATCAAACTGATGACATCTGTGGAGACGGTAGAAAAGCTCCATAACATCAGCCAAAACAAGGCTAGGGGCAGACTGCGGAACATAGAAAGTTCAAGCTGAAGCTGAAGAAAATTAAAATAGGTCCATGAGAGCCAAAATATGACCTTGAAAATATCCCACCTGCAATTAGAGATCATCTCAGACTGATATGATGCACAAGAAACTTATGACTGAAAACCAGAAGAGTGTGGAATGACATCAAGAACATCAGATAGGAAGAAAGCAACAGGTCATCAGAAGACAAGGAAGAAGGAAAAGACCAAAATGAGTATCCGAAGAGACTGAAATTTGCTCTGCAATGTACAGGTGCTAAAACAAATGAGGAGATAAAAGAGGTGAGCAGAAAATTTCAAAGGGCAGCTTGAGAAAACAAAGTCAAATATAATGTAATGGGCAAATACCTTGAGTTAGAAAACCAAAAGAGAAGAACACACTTAGCATTTCTCAAGCTGAAAGAACAGAAAAAAATCAAGCCTCGATTTGTAATACTGAAGGGTTTTATGGGCAAATTCACACCCTGGTGTGGCACTATAGAATAAGGCTCTAGACCTCAGGTTGGTGTGAGCCACAAGGCTGGCAGTTCAAACTTACCAGCTGCGCCTTGAAATTTTATATATAAGGTTCGTTATGAGTCAGAAGTGACTTTATGGCACATAACAACAACAACAACATGGGCAAAATACTAAAAGATGCAGAATGCATCAAAAGAAGATGAAAGGAATACACAGTATCACTGTACCAAAAAGAAATGGTCAAAGTTCCATTTCAAGAGGTAGCATATGATCAAGAGCCAATGGTTTTGAAGGAAGAAATCCAATGCGCACTTAAGACACTGGCAAAGAACAAGGCTCCAGGAATTGATGGAATACAAATTGAAATCTTTCAACAAACTGATGAAGCACAGGAGGCACTCACTCACCTATTCCAAGAAATTTGGAAGACAGTTACCTGGCCAAATGATTGAAAGAGAGCCACATTTGTGCCATTCCTAAGAGAGGTGGCCCAATGGAATAAATGTGCTCATAAGGAACCTGTACATAGATCAAGATGCAGTCGTTTGAAAAGAACAAGGGACACTGAATGGTTAAAGGATCAGGCAAGGTGTGTGCCAGGGTTGTATTCTTTCACCATACTTATTCAATCCAAGACACTGGATTATACAAAGGAGAACGTGGCATCAGCATTAGAGGAAGACTCATTAACAACCTGCAATATACAGATGGCAAAAGTTTGTTTTTGCTGAAAGTAAAGAGGACTTAAAATACTTACTGATGAGGATCAGACCACAGTCTTCAATATAGGTTGCTCCTTACCAGTGGATCACTAAATAACATCATGATAAATGCAGAAATGATTGAAGTTGTGTCAAAAACCTCATTTTGATTAGATCAACTATTAACTCACGGAAGCAGCAGTCAAAAAAATCAAACTAAGATCTCTTTTTAAAGTGTTGAAAAGCGAAATATCAAGTTGAGGATTAAAACGGCACCTGACCCAAGCCATGCTATTTTCAATAGGCTCACATGCACGTGTAATTTGGACAATGAATAAAGAAGACTGTAGAAGAATTGATGCATAAGTTATGGTGTTGGATGAGAATATTAAAAGTACCATGGACTGCCAAACAGACAAACAAAACTGAGTACAGCAGATTTCAATAATGAAAAAAATCCTCCACTTTGTGGCACTTATATTCCAGTTGGGAGAAAGACAGTAACCAATAAACAGATTAGGTAGCTAATCAGACACAGATCACTTATGACACCAGATAGTTTAGGTGGTATAGCGAAAAATAAAAACAAAAAAAGGACAGGGAATGATGTTTTGTTTTGTTTTTCTTATACAGGTGTTCAGGAAAGGCCTAACTAAGGAAGTGACATGTGAACAAAGATCTTAAGGGTATGAGGGAACATGTCATGAGGAAGAGTGCTTGATAAGCAGTAACAAGCAGAGAAGCCGTGAAACAATATTCGTAGGGTATTCATGGTCCACAAAGAGATCAATGTGGTTGGAGTAGAATTAGTGAGGGGTGAAAGCAATAGGAGACGAGGTCACAGAGTTAAAGACCTGGGGCTGTGGAAAGGCTTTGTAGGGCTTTATAAGGTGCTGTGGGTTAATACGTTGGACTGGAAAGTCAGTTTGAACCACAAGCTCAGTGGTTTGATCACACCAGTAGTTTTTTGGAAACCTTATACAGGGCCACTATGGGTCAGAACTGACTCAATGGCATTAAACAACAATTAACAATATAAGGACACTAGGACTCCATGTGTGGTACTGTGGATAAAGTACCAGATCACAAGGTCAACTGTTCAAACTCACCAGCTGCTCCTCAGAAACTTTATTGTTGTTGTTGTCAGGTGCCAT
>NW_006408594.1:177082-178233 GCF_000296735.1 Chrysochloris asiatica | reverse complement strand
GTTTCGAACTGCTGACCTTAAGGTTCGCAGCCCGATTCATAACCACTACGCTACCAGAGCTTCTTAAATATTAGTATATCACTTATGAAATACCTCATCTAGCAAGCATGTTGTCTGCATAAAAATCCAGCAGGTATTATTAAAACTCTTATTTTAAACTGTCTAAATCAGAATATGATCCTTTTATAGGTGGTGTTGGTAAGTGTCATGGAGTCAGTTCTGACTCACAGCAACCCTGTAGAGGGCTTTCGAAGACCAACTGGAGAATTTGATCCACCAACCTTGAAGTTAGCAGTCCAGTGCTTATTCATGTTTTTTTGAGATTCTCAAACACGCTTCATGTAACATGTTACAAATTCTATGCTGCTGGGTACCATTTAATCAATTTCAACTCATGACGACCCCAAATGACAGAGCAGAAATGTCTCAAAAACTGTTCTATGCTGTGATCTTGACAGGAATTGATCACTAAGTCTTTCTCCCTTGGAGGTGCTAGGTGGATTTGAACCAGGAACCTTTTGATTAGTAATTGGACATATAATCATTGTGCCCAAAAGGATCCTTATGAATATATTGAAAAAAAAAATTTTTTTCCCTTAAAATGTACCAACACTCTTTTAAAAACATTAATACTGAGAAATGAATGTCGGATATGATTAGAGAAAGTTTGTAAGCCCATCTTCAACCTATACATGATTGTTGCTGCAGTTGTTAAGTGCCATTGAGTGGGTACCGACTCACAGCAACCCTATGCACAACAGAACGAAACACTGCCCGATCCTGGGCCACCCTCACAATTGTTGCCACGCTTGAGTCCATTGATGATGTCACTTTGCCAATCCATCTTGCTGGGGATCTTCCTCTTTTTCTCTGATCCTCCACCTTACCAAACATGATATTCTTTTCTCCAGTGACTGGTCCCTCCTGACAATATGTCCGCAGTATGAGAGACAAAGTTTGGCCATCCTACCCTGAAGGAGCACTCTGGCTGCACTTCTTCCAACACAGATCTGTTGGTTCTTTTAGCAGCACATGGCACTTTCAATATTCTCCTTCAACACCATAACTCAAAAGCATCAATTCTTCTATGGTCTTCCTTATTCACTGTTCAGCTTTCGCATGCATGTGAGGTTACTGAAATACCATGGCTT
>NW_006408594.1:170840-171919 GCF_000296735.1 Chrysochloris asiatica | reverse complement strand
ATTGGTTCTTTTGGCAGTCCATGGCACCCTCAGTATTCTCCTCCAACACCACAACTCAAAGGCATCAATTCTTCTACGATCCTCTTTATTCACTGTCTAGCTTTCGCATCCATATGAGGCTACAGAAACTTTATACAAGGTCACTATTAGTCGGAACTGACTCAAAAGTACTTAACAACAACAAACGAAGGCTTTTTTTTTTTTTTTTTTTCTGTGAATGAGAACCACTGGCAGGTTCTGAGGAGTGATATGGTTTTACTATCATTTTAAATGGATCACATATCCAGAAAATAGATTATAGGGTGGTAAAGGCAAAAATCAGAAAGCTCACAAGAGGCTACAGCAGTTATTTTCAAGTAAAAAACAATGGCAAAGAACAAACAAGATGGCGGATCGGGTGGACGTGTAGTTCAGAGCTCCACCAACAACATCACAGAATACTCGAGCAAGCAGGCTCAGGGGATGGTCCCAGAACTCTGAACCACATATAAAGGAATACTTAGAAGGCTGAAAGGCTTACAGCTGGGGGAATTAGTGGCAGAATCAAGAAATCTATTGCTTTCTAGTCCAGGATGCTTGGCTGCTCCAGGAGCCGCCATCTTGGGTGAGACCACGTGGGGGAAGGATCAGAGCTGCCACAGACGCCTGGCAGAACCGCTGAGATAAAGGTGTGAACATTCTTTTCTTTTGGTATCTGTTCATTGGTCCCTTGCTATCTGCACACCTCCATTCTGGTGACTATAGTGGTGCTTGAGCTAGTGGGCACCCCAGCCCCACCCTCGGAGGGTTCTACTACGCATGCGCACAGATCCCCTCGAAATTTAAAGAGACAGTTTCCAATTAAAACCAAATGGCCACAGCCGGTCCTGGACTGTTTCCAACTAGAAAAAGGCCTGAACGGGGATTATGGAGCGGGACAAGCAGACAAAAGAGGAAATAGGCTGAAAATTAATTCCTATAAGTTATGTAAAAAGGACTAACAGTGGTATCTTGAAACTTCCCAGGAAGAAGAGTGAAAAGGGAAGCCCATTTCATGATCACATCTACCTGGAGGCATTCAGAAAGCATAAAAAATACCA
>NW_006408594.1:160434-168525 GCF_000296735.1 Chrysochloris asiatica | reverse complement strand
AAAAAAAAAAAAAAAAGACATATTGCATTGGGCAAATCTGCTTCAAAGGACCTCTTTAAAGTGTTAAAGAATAAATTTATTACTTCAACACTAAAAAAATAAAAAATAATGGCAGCATGGACCAGGTACTCAGAAGAGATATATGAAATAAGTATGTGTAGGCATGCATACACACACATTTTACATATACATACATCTTCTAAACTACACTTAGGAAAACTCTAGCTATAGCTTTATAATACTTGTGTACAGTTATCTCTTCATGAATGCATATAAGGAGATTACTTTTATCATTGTACAACTTATAAGTAAAATCAGTGTTAGCTTTCCTGTTACCGGCTCAACCAAAAGTATAGGATCAAGAATCAAAAGGAGAGGTTACTAATGTAAAACACTTATAAAACAAGTAAAGTTACAAATTATCCTCCAAATCATGGTCTCACCCTAGCTCACCCCACATACATACATGTGTATGTATAGCCTCACATGCATGTGACACTTGGACAAGGAATAAGGAAACTCATAAAGGAATCGATGCCTTTGAGTTATGGTGTTGGAGAAGAATAGTAAAGGTACGATGAACTGCCAAAAGAACAAATAAATTTGTGTTGGAAGAAGTAAAACCAGAATGCTCCTTAGAAACCAAGATGAGCAGACTTTGTCTCTCATACTTTGGACATATCAGGAGGGACCTGTCCCTGGAGAAGGACATCATGCTTGGTAAAGTGGAGGGACAGTGATTTGGCACAGAGCAGCAACAATGTGCTTAAGTTTAACAGCAATTGTAAGGACGGCACAGGACTGGGCAGTGCTTTGCTCTGTTGTACATAGGGTGGTTATGGGTCAAACTGACTCGATGGCACCCGACAACAACAACAACAATAAAGCTAGAAAGTCCAGTTAATTAATTCCAGTATTAAGTAGACCCTAAAGTCATTTACAGGTTTAATTCCTATGGGGAGTGTAAGTTTTAATTTGCTCCTGGACAGAGATGATACACCTAACCCTAGCCAGCAATCCTGCACTAATATCACAGCTCAATGCAAAGACTGAGAAGGTACGATGACTTGCCCAAACTCTTTCAACTACTGCACTATCACTTCAAACCTTACGTCTTGCTGATTGTGAACCAGTATTGTAATTTTCATACAAATATTTAAATGGAAAGCATATTAAAAATACATAAAATTAAGGAACAAACAAGATAGCAGTTAGGGTAGAGGCACAGTGAGGAACTCCGTCAGCAACAACACAGAATACTAGACCAAGCAGGCTCAGGGAATGGTCCCAGAACTCTGAACCACATATAAAATAATATTTAGAAAGTTGGAAGGTTTACATCCAGAGGAATTTGTAGAAGAAGTAAGAAATCCAAGTGGTTTCTAATTCAAGGCACTCAGCTGCTCTCTGAGTGGCCATCTTGGGCAAAACTGAGCAGGGGAAGGTTCAGAGCAGCCACAGACGCCTGACAGAACAGCAGAGATAAAGGAGTGGACATTCTTTTTTTAACTGTTCATTGATCTCTTGCGGTATGCACACCTACATTCTGGTGACTAGAGGGGGTGCTTGAGGGAGTGGACACCCTACTCCCAGAGGGTTCTATTATGCATGCACATAGACCTCCTCAAAATTTAAAGGGACAGTTTCCACTTAAAACCAACTGGCAGTAAAAATGGCCACAGCTGGTCCTGAACTGTTTATCACTAGGAAAAAGGCCTGAACAGGGATTGTGTAGTGGGACAGGCAGACTAAAAAGGAAACAGGCTGAAAATTAAATCCAGAGTTACATCATAAAGACCAACAGTGGCATCTTGAAATTTTTCAGGAAGAAGAGTGAAAACAGAAGCCCATCTCCTGATCACATCTACCTGGAGGCAATCAGAAAGCATAAAAAATACCAAAATACACATCCATCTAAGGATTAAGGCTACAGATAACTCCTGAACATGCCCCCAAAAAACAGAAACAGATGACCATATCAGCACATGTCCAGAAACTAGATAAAGTGACTGAGGCAAATGAGCTGGAAGTAGACCTACACTCCATACTGGATGGAGTGCAGACTTTGGGAATGCCTGAGAAGGAATTCAGAAAAATGATTATAAAATGTATCAAAACACTTTAAAATGAAGTTAAGAAGAATAAGGAAGAAGTCAGGAAAGCGCTACAAGGACAATCAAATAAGATAGTTACAACACTGGAAACAATTCAAAACTCTACAGAAAGAGGTCCAAACGATTAATAACAGAATATCAGAAATGGACAAAACACTGAAAGGGCAAGAGTAGAATTGAAGAGATGGAAGCCAGAATTAGTGAGCTAGAAGATAAATCTCTCAATACTACCAAGACAGAGAACATGCAGAAAAAAGGATTTAAAAAATCTGAAGTCTTAAGATTCATGTTCGATAACATGAAGAGGAATAACTTAAGAATCATAATTACTGGCATTCCTGAACAGGAAGAATCACACATGTCCACAGGGGAGATAGTTGAAGAGATTCTGGAAGAAAATTTTCCTAACATCCTGAAAAGCGAAAAAATAAGTATTCAAGAAGCTCAACAAACCTCAGGAAGGATAGACCCTAAAAGACAATCACCAAAACATATTATAAATAACCAAGCTCTCTAAAATCAAAGATAAGGACAGAATCCTGAGAGCAGCTAGGGGAAAGAGAAGTGTAACATACAAAGGCAAGCAAATCAGATTAGGCTTGGATTTCTCAACAGAAACCATGCAGGTAGAAGGCAATGGGAGACATATATAAAACCCTGAAAGAAAAAAAGTGCCAAGCAAGAATTCTCTACCCAGCAAACCTGTCAATCAAATACAACAGTGTAAACAAAACATTTCAGGATAAACAGAAGCTAAGGGATTTTGCCAAAGCCAACTCTGCATTGAAAAACATCCTAAAGGGAGTTTTGTGGATTGAGTACCAACAATAACAGACAACAACCAGAGAATGATGTACGTGGCAGCATCACCCGAAACACAATCAACAAATGGAAGAGTCAAGAACAGAATTAAACTATAAGAACAAATTCAGAGTATCTGGGAGGTCAGTCTATGATCAAAACAATTACATCGTGAAAGAAGGTAAACACAGGAACAGAGATCCAGGTGGTGAGAAGTCAGGTAGATTACAGGATAAAATAGACTGTCTTACTTGGAGGGAGAAGTTAATGGAATATAAGGAAACCACAATGGTGGGGTTGGGGTGTGGGGCTTAGGAAGAGGTGAAGGGAAGCGACGGTAGGGCACAGGGTAAGAACAGACACACATGGGGAGGTCAATACATGAAGGGGAGGAGGTGGAAGAACAAGGCAGATAGGGCAACACTGAGACAGGTTTACATGGGCTAAGTGGGACAGAGGTAAATAGTGATGCATGCTCAATCTTGGAACAACAGGACTCTGTGATACAGGGATCTACGCATAGTTAGAAGAGGGGAAATAGTACTAAGATGCTTGATAGTCTTACGAATATTGGTTTCCCTTGTCTACTATTATAAAATAGACACTTGAGTAGGACAGAAAGGAATGTTGGGAAACATGATTACAGAAAACTTGTAAGCCCATCTTCAGCCTATGTTGTTGTTGTCAGGTGCCATCAAATCAGAACCGACTCATAGCGACCTTATGCACAGCAGAACGAAACACTGCCTGATTCTGGGCCAACCTCACAATGTTGCCACGCTTGAGTCCACTGATGCTGCCACTTGGCCAATCCATCTTGCTGGGGTTCTTCCTCTTTTTCTCTGACCTTCCACCTTACCAAACATGATACCCTTCTCCAGCAACTGGTCCCTCCTGACAATACATCTGAAGTATGAGAGACAAAATTTGGCCATCTTGGCCTCTAAGGAGCACTCTGGCTGCACTTCTTCTAAAACGGATCTATTGGTTCTTTTGGCAGCCCATGGGTCTTTCAATATTCTCCTCCAACACCATAACTCAAAAGCATCAATTCTTCTACGGTTTTCCTTATTCACTGTTTAGCTTTTGCATGCATATGAGGTTATTGAAAATACCATGGCTTGGGTCTTCAGCCTATAACTGATTGGAATACCTAAAAGGGGTTCTAGAACATACCTTTGCAGAGTATAGGACGTTAGGTCCTATATTGAGTCCCATCCAGAATTGTCTGAGGTGGGACATTCCCACTAGAAAGGACAAGCAGACCAGCCTGGAACAGCTAGAAATGACAGAAGATGCATCTTCAAAGAAACATCATCAGGAAAAACCCAAAACAAAAATGGCAGTATGACTGGCCAGGAAAAACTCAAAACAAAAATGACAATATGACTGACTACTATAAGAATAAGCAAGCTCTTCACCAGGAAGCCATCAAGGCAAGCAATCAAGTTCCTTCAGGACAAAGCTCAACCCTCCCAACCCCCACCCAAGACTGAAACTAAAAGGAATACATGAGCAGGTATATAAGCTTGCTAATGACCACATTGGTCTACTGGTGAGTGGAAGAGAGAGAAAGGCAGCAATGATGAAAGGGGCTGAATTCAACCATGGTCCATTGATTCCCATTGATCTGGAGATAAGAGAGAGAAAAGGAAGGGCTACTGGTCCAAAGTGTGGTGAGACCTGGAGACACCTATGCCCATAAGCAAGTACAAAGCCACAGAGAGCTAGAGCTGGAAGCGTAGCATCCAGTTGATATGAAGTGATGGGAAATGCACAAGAACACCCAAACTTGCAGATGGTACCTATTTGACCTCGCCTCAATGGCTTGATAATCAGAACTCGACTAGAGGAAGAGAAAAAAACAAACAATTTTTGATAAAGGAAACAAGGGTATATTACTGCAATTTGATGAACCTGACCTATACTCATAGTAACTCTAAACAGCAACAGAAGAAAGGCGTCTTCATATTAAGTATCAATGCTATCCCCTCTGTACACAGGGTAGATAGGGATGGGCAATTTAGACATTGGTTATCTAAAATGAGGGGATGATAAAGGCACCAAGTGACTGGCTTACAAGGTTTCAAGAGGGAATTTAGTTTAAGAGTGTGTAGGGGAAGAAAGATTCACCACTGAATAGTTTTCATCTTGTCTAGACAGGTCTGGTTAAAAGAGATGGGGACAAGATTCTTATGAGTCAATAGTAAGTAATAGTTATCATACCTAATTGCAGCTGTCACTAGCTTTGTAACAAAAATGGGGGAGCAGTTAACCTTACAGTCCAGAAAAAAAGGACCCTAGGACCATTAAGGGAGAAGAGCACAAGCAGAATGTGGGACTTTATCCAGAGAAGCAGCAACACCCGAGATGGAGGCAGAGATGGGGACATGGAGAGGGGAGTAGCTGAGGGCTCTTGGTTCATGGCAAGAGAGGGACTAAGAGATAGTGGTCATAAGGTAGACAAGCAGAATGTGCTCTTTGGTGGTGTAAATTATGATATATGCCTGAGTGTGTTTTTTTTAAATAAGCTAAAGTGAATAGAAACAGTGTTAACATGGAGGGGATTGTAATCATTGTGATGAAACAAGCTGTGTGATTTGTTGAATGTAAAACTGATGATCTGCCTTGTAAACTTTTACTCAATCCACAATAAAAAACTTAAAGAAAAAAAAATTAATAAATAACTTTTTAAGGCCCACATATAGGGCCGTTAAAAGTCCATCTCCAAATTTTAAAAAATCATTAACTTAATGATTAGTAAAACAATAATGCTAATTTACTATGATAAAAAACAGTGAGTTCACAAATTAAACACTTCCTTCTTATAGTCAGCTAAAAAAAAAACATTTCACACATTTCTATGGAGTCAAAAACAAGTAAATGAACTAGACGCTTATAGGTTTAGCACATTCATGAGAAAGCCTCAACTGTGAATTTAGCTGTAATCTTGGTTTCAACATAAATAAACTGGTGATAAAAATCTTCCTTATCTACATTGAAAAGTTCCTATACAGGAGTTTTGGTGTGGCACTGTAGGATAAGCACTGGACTGCTAACTACAAGTTCTGTGGTCCAAGTCCACCAGCTGCTCCTCAGAAACGCTACACAGAGTTGTTATGAGTTGGAACTGAATTGCATCACTTAAACAGAAACAGCACATCCAGACACTGGAGCCCTGGTGGCGTAGTGAGTTATGATTTGGGCTGCTAACCCAATGGTTGGTGGTTTGAATCCACCAGTTGCTCCACGGTAGAATGAGGAGGATTTCCGCTCCCATAAATATTTACAGCCTCAGAAATCCTATGTTGTTGTTGTGAAGTACCATTGCATTGGTTCTGACCCACAGCAACCCTGTATAGGGTCCCCAAGGATGGACTGGTGAACTTGAACTGCAAACCTTGCAGTTTAAACTGACCCTTAGTACCACACAGAGTCCTGTTGAGGCAATGTAAGGTAAGAACTGGACTGCTACCCACAAGGTTGGTGGTTAAAACCCACCATCTGCTCCGCAGAGATCCCTGAGTCGGAACCGAATCGATGGCACTTAACAACAACGAGTCAGAACTTAGTAGGTGGCACACAACAATAACAACAACATACAAACTAATGAGATAGTGAAATAATTTTGTAAACTATGTAGGCCCTCCACAAAAGCATAATTCTTATCATAAAAGCTTAGAAATAAACTGTTAACTTAGAGGGCTAAGTGCCTAACCCAAACCATGGTATTTTCAACAATCTCATTGTTGCTGCTCTTAAGTGCCGTCAAGTCGGTTCCAAATCATAGCAACCCTTATAGGGATTCCAAGGAGTAGCTGGTGACCTTGAACCATGGGCCTTGCAGTTCAAACCAACCCTGCAGTCCAGAGCATTAACCCATAGCACCACACCAGGATTCACAGGCATGCAAAAACTGAACAAGGAATAAGAAAGACACAGAAGAATTGATGCATTTGAATTACAGTGTTAGTGAAAAAATATTGACTATGCCATTGACTGCCAGAAACGGAAAAAGTACAGTCAGGAGGCTCCTTAGAAGTACAGGTGGTGAGGCTTCATCTCCTGTGCTTTGTTCTCAGGAGGGACCTGTATCTGGAGAAGGACATCATGTGCTTTGGACACGTTATCAGGAGGGACCTGTACCTGGAGAAGGACATCCTGCTTGATAAAGTAGATTCATCACATTCAATGAAATGAAGCAATGGGCTTAAACAACAATAATTGTGAGGATGGTATATTATTGGACAAGGTTTCTTTCTGTTATACATAAGGCCAACCTGACAGCACCTAACAAGAACAACGCTTAATGAGGTATATGTTCATTGAAAAATGAACAAAATGATTACAAAAATTAAAACCATAAAGTTGAAGTCATGTTACATATTGTATTGAGTCTTTTCCTGGTAAATATTCTATGAATTAACAACAACAACAAAAAATACTACAAAGATGTTCTGACAGGTAGTGAGGAGGTTGATCTAGGGTAAGGCTATTTTTAATACTTAAATTTCTCCATTTGTAAAATAGGGATGATATTGGAACAAAATTGCTATTAGGGTTAAATGAGAAAATGTATGGGAACGTGCTTAGCAAACTGTCTGGTCCACAGAACGTGAGCCACCCCTTATGGAACACTTACACTATGCTAGGCACCATGCCAAATGCTTTATATATGTCCTTTCACTGAATAGTAGGATTCTACACATTTTAGTTTCTTTTGCCAATGACAAAATAGGATCTCAACATACATGTAAAACATGGAACAAGTATAAAGTGGTACATATACAAGACATGAAAATCATTAACTCAAAATATGATTTTCCCCCATATTACTTTTCACCTCTAGAAAAACAAGACTCTGTGTAGGGGAGACTAATATAATTAAAACAGAAGTGTTTAAAGTTAAAAACCTGAATTCAAACATTTGTTACAATAAAAACTGTGTTTCTTTAAGCCCGTTCCTCCTCTATAAAATGTGAAAGTACATGGTTTTCCTTGCATTATATTATAAAATAGACACTGGAGGGGGAGAGAAAGGAATAGCGAAAAGCATCACCATAGAAAGCCTGTAAGTCCGTCTTCTGCCTCTAACTGATTGGAATACCTAAAATGGGGCTACAACGTGCCCAGTGAAGGAGGCTTCCTGCGGAGCCTCTGCAATACATAAGACTAT
>NW_006408594.1:153382-159157 GCF_000296735.1 Chrysochloris asiatica | reverse complement strand
AAAAAAAAAAAAAAAAGAAAAGCTAAAAAAATAAAAAATAAACAAGTAAAAAAAAAAGTGAAAGTACAGATGTCTCAAAGAGTTGTTGTGAAGATTAATTGAGATACAAAAAACAGAAGAATGACACTAAAACTTTCACCATTAATTCATTTTCTCTGTGCAGTCGTCATCATCCACTCCTCTTTTCTAACCCTCTACTTACCTTACTGCCCACCACTCACCACTTACGTGACTCTGCTGTGTGAGATTAAGGATGCCCCAGACCCCCAAAAGGCCCTCTGGTAGTGTAGTGGTTACGAGTTGGACTGATAGCCTCAAGGTCAGCCATTTGAAACTAACAGCTGTTCCACATGAGAAAGATGAGGCTTTCTGCTCCTGGAAAGATTTAAAAGCCTCGGAAACCCTATATGGGGTCACTATGAGTTGGAACCTACTCCACAGCACACCACCAGACCCCCAGCACCATGTACTCCAGTCTGGTAGTGTCCTTTATAAAGATGAAAACAGGGCAGACCAAGTTAGTGTTTTGATGCTAGTAGAGCAGAGCTCTTTAGTTTGTTTTGTTTTTCTCCCCTTATTATTATAAAGAAAGTCTTTTCAAAAATAATACATGTAGTAATCATATAAGTGATGATCCAAGAAAAACAAGACTGCATGAGACTCATCTTTATTTAATCTGGCAATGTTTTAATAAAGCTAAAACTGTGGCTCATGATCTTGACAACTTGTCTCATCTAAAAGGAAATAAAGAGGAGGATAGACAGAGGAATCAAAATTCTTTTGATCTGCGTCCTCACTCATGAGCCAAAGAAACGGCGATAAAATGTAATCCAGAGTACTGATGACAACAGCTGCCTGTCTGCCTACCTGTCCTCTGAGGTCACTGTACAGGTATGAGATCATCGTCAGGCCAGAGAAGACAGATCAAGATGGAAGTCTACCAGAGACCTGTAGCTTTCTGACAACATTCTCACAGGATGCAGGAGATGCTAAACTCAGGAACTAGTTTTAATCTCGACTTCTTAATACAGGAATTAGTCTGAGTAATGATAGAAACCTACAATGAAAAAAACAAAAAACAAAAACAAGGAAAACCAAGATTTCTGGGGAAAATTATCAGCAATCTCATACATCAGACAACTCTGATGGTTTCTTGTTAGGTATGCTATAGGAGAAAGAGCACAGGATAGGAGAAATGAAATGAGTTCCTCCCTCTCCCACCTCTCTCCCTGATTACTTGATTTTGGGAAATAAATTACCCTCAATGTGTTAACATTTTCATCTTCAATGAAGAGACAATACCTAAGGTTTCTTCAAGATCAAAAATACCTTGAATTTAAACTCAAAACATGGGGGTTTAAAAACCTGTATTAATTATTTAGGAAATCTTAGCTCCAGAAGGTTCTTAGACCCTAAAGGTTCTGATGGTTTCTACCAGCTCTATACACATCTGAGTGATGTGTGAAGCCCAAATTAGATTTGCTTCCTTAAAAATCTAATGTAATGCTCTGCAAAAAAGACAAAATTATCTGCCCACAGTTACCCTTTCTGTCCCATTATCCTATCTTCAACCTTATTTTTTTTTTACTAATTACCACTATCCCACTCCAATCCACCCATTCTAAAATATACAGTTTAATGCCAAACCGTAATGATCAGGGAACTTCTTGGAAGTGAAAGTTGGAAAAATAGAACTAAAAGAAAATGGAACTCATCTACTAACTTTTTGCAGTCCCTTCGTATACAGACACATATCAAGGGAGAAAGAGTAAATGGATTACAGAGAACTTGTGAAAATTAATTATTAGGAATACCTAAAAGGGGTTCTAGAACTTGACCAGTGAAATAAGCTTCTTGTGGAGCCTTTGCAGTGTATAGGACCTTAGGTTGAATTCTGAGCCCCATCCAGAACCTTCTGAGGTGGGACATTTCCACTAGAAAGGACAAGCAGACCAGCCTGCAACAGCTAGAGCAACAGGAGATACATAGTCAAAGAACGATCAGCAGGAAAAATCGAAAACAAAAATGGCACATTGACTGGCTACTATAAAAACAAGTTGTTTGCTGGGAAGCCATCAAGGCAAGCAATTAAGTCCCTTCAGGACAAATCCCCCTCCAAGACTGAAACTCAAAGGGAACACATGAGCAGTCATGTAAGTTTGATGGCAACCACGTTGGTCTACTGGTGAGTGGAAGAAAGGGAGAGGTAGCAATGAAGATATGGGCTGAGTTCAACCATGTTCCACAGACTCCCACTGACCTGGAGATGAGAGAGAGAAGACGAAGGGCTGGTTGGTCTGAACTCTGGTGGGACCTGGGGTCTCCTGAGCTCATGGACAAGGATATAGCCACAGAGGACTAGAGCTGAGAGCAAAGTGTCCAGCTGGTATGAAGTAAGGGGAGAAACATTGAGAATGCCCAGCTTGCAGATAGTACTCATTTGACCTAGTCTTAATGGCTTGATAATCAGAACTTGACCTGAGGAAGATAAAAAAAAAACTTTTTTTGATGAAGGAAACGAGTGTAAATTGCTACAATTTAATGAACCTGACTTATACTTATGGATGGAGTAGCTCAAGGTACCAACTGAGAGTGAAGAAGTCTTCACATAAAGTAACAATCCTATCCCCTAGGTATACAGGGCAGATAGAGATGGGCAACTTAAGACACTGGCTACCTAAAATGCGGGGATGATAGAGGTACGAAGTGACTGGCTTACAAATTTTCAAAAGGGAGTTTAGTTTAAAAGTGTGCAGGGGAGGATAGAGTTCCCACTGAATAGTTTTTATCTTGTCTAGATGAATCTGGTGAAAGGAGACAGGGATAGGATTCTTGTGATTCAATAGTGAGCAACTGTTATCATGACTGTGACTGTCACAAAGTAAAGGTAGAGGTTTTGTAACAAAAACAGGGGAGTAGTTAATCCTACAGTCCAGAACCACAGGATCCTAGGACCATCAAGGGAGACGAGTACAGGTGGAATGTGTGGAATACCTAGACCCTAGCTAGGGTCTAGGTAGGGACCCTATCTATAGAAGCAGAGATGGAGAGAGATGGAGAAAGAGATGGGGACATGGAGAGAGGGAGCAGCTGAGGACTCTGAACTCATGGAAAGAAAGGGACTAAGTGCTAGCAGCCAGGAGGCAGGCTTGCAGAATGTGCCCTTTGGTTGTTTAAATTATTATATATTCCTGAGTGAGGAATATATATATTTTAAAAAAGGAATTAAAAAAAAGAGGGAATGGAAGCAAATACTGTTGAATGACAATGCACAGAGAAGATTGTAATCATTGCAATGAAATGGTATAAACTCGATGTTCTCCTATGTAAACTATCACTCAGTTCTCAATAAAAACTTAAAAAAAAAAATTAACTATTGTTGTGATTGTTAAGTGCTGCTGAGTCAGTTCCGACCTATAGCAACCCTGTATAGGGTTTCTGAGGAGCGGCTGGTGTGTTTGAACCACCAACCTTGCAGTTCAAACCGATCTTGTGATTGAGTGCTTTTCCTACAGTGCCACACCAGGGCTTCATATAATCAAACAATTAATCTATCAATCAATTAATTAATGAACTCCATTATGAATAAGCAGCATTCATACGGAACAAAAAGTAAAAGACTCAAAAGGTATAAAACAAACCACAAAAGAGGACTTCAGTGTAGCAGCTGTGTTCTATTTTTTAGGTTGAACAGGGAGTCCCTAAGTTTGTGTAACACTGTGTATGCATATATACACTATATACTTTTGCATTTACGGAGTATTCCGTAATAATAACAACAAATGAAAAGTCCCCTCTACACCTCAGTGCCCTATGCCTCTTTTCAGAAGTTTCCACTGTTACTGGATCTTATGATCCTTCCAGGCATATCCTATACATAGACAAATGTGCACACATTCACAAATGAAACCTCAGTGTGTGTGTGTCTGTGTGTAACATCAAGAATCATAATCATGATCACACCCACTTAAAGAGCTGCCTTAATCCTTTTCTTGACAAGAGAAGCCCGTCTCACTGTTGTGTGTTGTAAATTAGTAAAAGGTATGCACTGGATGGAGGCAGAGACCATGTGAATGCCTGGCGTATTAGCTACCAAGGACTGAACCCTATCATCTTGCCATTCTGAGATATATCAGAGTTGATGCTGTGCCTCATACCATATTCTCTAAGTTTTAGCTTTGTTGTTTTGTTAAGTGCCATTGAGTTGATTCCGACTCATAGCAACTCTGTATAGAGTTTTCGAGAAACAACTGTTCGAGTTTCAACTGCTGACCCTGTGATTTGAACAGACCTTGCAGTCCACTGCTTACCCTACAACATCACATCAGGACTCCCAACAGGGGTAAGGTTATGAAAACTTCTTGACCATAACCAAACACTTTGTGGGAATATGTTACTGAGCTTAGGGACTTGGGACCAGAGACTTAAGGGATAATTAGTATAACATAGTTCACAGTGATGAAAATCAACTGTGGTTTTATAAAATAGTGAGTGGTCATCTAAGATGCAACTAGGGAGCTCTCCCTTTCAGAGGAAAGAATAGTGGGGTGGACAGTGGGGGGAATTAAAGAATCAAGGACACAATTAGTCCAAATGGACCATACAAACCACAGATTCCATTACCCTAATACCAGAACTAGATGATGCCTGGCTACCATTACCAACTTCTCTGATTGGGATCACAGAAGGTGTTCCTGGATGGAATAGGAAAAAAATATAAAGCAAATCTCAAAATCATAAAATGATCAGACTTAATGGTCTGAGAGACTGGTGTAACTCCCAAGACTATATCCCTTAGACATCCTTCAAATCTGGAACTGAACCTACTGCTGGGGATCACTTTGCAATCAAATGACAGACAGGCCTATCAAGTAAACAATAGCACTCATACGGAACATACCACTCAGAACATCCAATCATATGAGACCCAAAGGGCAGCATTTGCCCCAAAACAAAGCTCTAAAGCAAGCAAGCAAGACTAATGGAAACGGGAAACCCAGAATGAAGTGGGATGAGTGCTGCTACATTCAGGGAACTACAACTGTGATGGAACAAACAGTGCAGAAATTGTTGAATGTAAAACGAAATTTCTCTGTGAAGTCTCACCCAAATCATGATAAAAACACACAAAGAACTTCATATAGAAAGGAACTAGACCCTGACTAGCCAAACCACTATTGAAGACGACAGGCAGCCTTACATGATATCAAAACACATTACAAAGCCAGAGTAATCAAAACAGCCTGGTACTGGTTCAATGACAGACTCATGATCAAGGGAAAAGAATTAAAACCAGATAAATAATTCATTAATAGATAACTTATAGCCAGTAAGAGGTCAAAATTCATTCACCGGGGAAGAAACGGTCTCTTTAACAATAAACATTACTGGCAAAATTGGGTATCTAAATTGTAGAAAGATAAAACAGAACCCATACCTCATACTATTTGCAACAACGAACTAGAAATGCCTCTAAGTCCCAAATGTTAAACCTAAAACTCTAAAGTTCCTGGAAGAAAACAAAGGGACAAAACTATGGGCCTTAATTTTTAAAGAAGACTACATTAACATAAACAACTACAAATGCACAAATAATAGCAGAACACAAATCCTTGTGATCTCACAAGAATTAAATATTCATGCGCATCAAAAGACCATCAACATGGAGAGGGGGAGCGGCTGAGGACTCTAGATTCATCAACTAAGAAGAGAAGGACTAAGAACTGGTGGCCAGGAGCAGACTTGCAGAATGTGCCCTTTGGAGATGTAATTTAT
>NW_006408594.1:128396-153282 GCF_000296735.1 Chrysochloris asiatica | reverse complement strand
AAAAAGCTAAAGCGGATAAAGAGAAATACTTTTAACTGATGGTATATGGAAGGGATTATAATCAGTGTAATGAAACAAGTCATTTGAATGGTTGAATGTGAAACTGATGATGTGCCCTGTAAACTTTCACTCAATCCACAATAAAAACCTTAAATTAAAAAAAAAACAAAAAGACTATCAAAAGCATCAGAAGGCAACCTAAAGACTGGGTGACAAAAATCTTTGCAAATGACATATCCAATAAGGGTTTAACATCTAAAGTTTCAGCTTTGGTGGTGGTGATGTGCCGTGGAGTCAGAATTGACTCACAGCGACCCTGTACAGGGTTTCCAAGGCTGTAAATCTTTACAGGAGTAGAAAGCCTCATCTTTCTCCCGCGGAATAGCTGGCAGTTTTGAACTTCTGACCTTAAGGTTCGCAGCCCGATTTGTAACACTACTAAGCTACCAGAGCTCCTAAAGACTTGTAATTCTACATCAGATCATTTACATTCTCTTATTACAATGATCCCGACAAGTTTTCATAGTAGTGATAAAGGCTTTAATCCTCTAATTATGGCTTAATTAGACACTTAGATTTGATAATATGCATCAATGCAAATAGGGTACATACTGCACATCCTGACACATGGAAGAACTGCAACTTTAATAATCATGTTCTCAACAGTACCTGCTTTGAGCAGGAACTGGCTAAAATACAGGATGGTGATTAGAGGATTCATTTCTTAATATGAAAAAAGATCACAAATACTTCAATAAAACCTAGATTTAAAAGGCATGTGCCTGTGTATGACAAAAAGTATGTTAAATAAAATCCCTTCATTCATTCAAAATATGTCTACTATGTGCCAAGTACAGTGTCAGGAGGCAATATATAGATGAATATATTGCCCTTGAAAAGCTAATAACCTATTTAGAGAGACATATAAAAACGATAATCAGTATCTACTGGAAAAGCATTGTTGTAGGCACAGAGGAAGGGCTGACTCTACTGAGAGAGGAAGCACGGGGGCGGGGGTGGGGGGCGCCAGCATCTGAACTGGATCTCAAACGATTAGTAAGAGACTACCAGCAGTGAGGGGGATGAAGTTCTTATATACAAGTATGCCTCAGCAAACTATCTGAGACCCCAAGTACTGGAGAAAACTGTTAAAACACAAAATGTATCCTGGAACTTTGCAGTAATAGTCAATCTTCATATCTAATTAAGGAGTCCTGGTTGTACAGTGAGTTAAGCAACAGGCTGCTAACCAAAAGGGCAGTGGTTCAAATCCACCAGCCACTCTGCAGAATGTGAGGCTGCATGCTCTCATAAAGATTTATAGTCTTGGAAACTCTACATAAGGACACTGTCATAATAGCACTGGACCGTGAACCACAAGGTCAGCAGTTCAAACCGACCAGCTGCTCCTTGGAAACCCTACATAGGGTCACTATGAGTCAGAATTGACTCTACAGCCCTTGACAATAACAACAACATGGGTCAGAATCAACAAGATGGCTGTAGGTAATATCTAATTGAAGACAGAGACCTGGCCTCGTGAATTATGTCTACAGGGGTTTAGTTATTCAAAAAATCTCAATAAATGGTAGTTTCCCTATATAGTCATTGATAGTCTCACAGGGAGGTTTTAACATCTTATTGATAGAAAAATCTATGGCGCATAGATAAAGTCTAAATATCTTTAGTTTTCAGAAAGTATGGTTGGCTAATTGAGATTTCATAATAGATGCTTTTTCATTTCCCATCATAGAAGACTATATAGTAGCATGTTATTCTATAAACTTTCAAATTTCTGCTAATCCAAAATAGTAATAGTTACAGCTACTACAGCAACAATTTTACAAAACCAACACATTACTGAAGCATTTGAAAATTTGGGAATGGCAGGTACTAGATAAATCAATTTGTAATTACTCTCCTCCCATATTCAATTTCCCTACTTTAATGCACATAAGCCAAAAAAAGAAGAAGAAAAATTCATACTACATGCTATTATGAGCAATCTTTCAAACACCTGTTTACAACACCCTTGTCAATTTCAACTATTCTTGTCCTCTGAAAGTTTTATGAAGTAGCTGGCCCAACAGATAGGTAGCTAGCCCTGCCCCACATATGTCATAGGAAAAATAGTTCTCCAGTAAGACAAGAAAATATAGAATTATTTTCCCTTATAGAGTTAGGAACACTGAGACACCCTTATGGGAACACAAACAATAATTATCTAATTTTTATTAAGAAAAGAGAGCTCTAGAAGCAACAAGGTGGTTAAAGAAAGGTTGCTGTTGTTGCTATGTGCCGTGGAGTCAGTTCCCACTCATAGCTACCCTATACAGGGTTTCTGAGGCTGTAAATCTGTACGGGAGCAGAAAGCCTCATCTTTCTCCCATGGAATAGCTTTAAGATCGTTCAAATGCCAACATACACCAGCATCGCCTATTCCCCGAAGATGAAATATGTACATGCCCTACATAGCAGAGAACTAGAATACAGACAGAAAACAAAATTCCCAGTTAGTTCAACAGGGAGCAATTCCGTCAAAGACAGATAGGAAACAGTCAGTTAAGCATACTCTCTTGTTTAGAATACAAAGCTCAACAGCTCTGTGGGAGGAAAAGAAAAGGCAACCGGGAATGCATAGCACTTATGAACCAAAAAATTCAACTAACAAATGACTCATTTGATCATAATTGTAAAACCAGAAAGAACATAATGGTAGTGATATCTTTGCTCCTTACCACTTCCTTGTCTAGAGGGCTAACCTGATAGCATCTGAGCCTGTCTTCAAGTGATGGGTATCTGTACCTTTCAACACACTAAGTGCTCCCCAAGGAGGACAATGAGGCCAACTCTACCAGAGACAGTATCTTGCAGTTTCCAAGAAGTCTTATTCTCCTTTGAGTGGAGGCCAATGAATGGGATGTTGTTGCTGAGCACCGTCAAGTAGGTTCTGACTCACAGCAACCCCATACAGGATTTCTGAGGAGCGGTTGGTCAGTTTGAACTGCTAACCTAGCAGCTAGTAGTCCTGTGGATGGCACAGAGGTCCCCAAATGCAACTTGTACGAATATTTCAAAATATGTTCTGAAACAGGAAAACACTACGGATTACAATTTAGCAGAAATCTAAAAATAACAGAAGAACATTCCCTATTTTTAGATATCTGACTTACAAGTTTAAAAACACTAAAAGTAACCACTAAAAAAATAACAAGAATAAAAAAGGTTTTAAAGACACTTCTGAACTGGGAACGCTGATTTTATAAAATTCCCAAAATCCTGGATTTTTGTTATTGCCTCAAACTTTCCCAACTTCAAAATGCAGTCTTAATCCTATGTGTTTATCAAGCACATTTCCACAGAGCCAAAAAAATGAAACATTAAAAAGGATATGACCACAAAAGAGAAAGAACAACTAAGGAAAAAAATATACTGATACGTTCACAGACAGACATAAAAGCAAGTGGGGCTTAGAGATTAAAAAGAGTTATGTATATAAAACAACAAAATCAATTTAATTCTCCTTCATTAAGTAGCTCCACAGACCCTAAGAAAATACCTGATTAAAGAAGGAAAACAGTTTTTTCCTCTAATAGATCTCGTTACTGAAAAGTCTGAAGATCAGTAAGTATCTAACTCAAAGCTATGTCTGAATATTAGAATTTGCAATTAGAGAAAAAATAAAATTTTTTATACCAAAAATCTGAAAACAGTACATTTATGAGACAATTTATGGTTTCCCTCAAACTATCTTCCTCCCCATATCTGTCCAGTCTCAATACAATTATGCCTGATGCAATTTTGAAAACAACTATGGTACACAGGAACTGCAGGAAATATGGGAATTACCTGATTGTACAGCCATCATCAGCATCTCAGGTTCCAGCAGAGTCATGGCAGATTCTTCTCAGAAACAAGAGCCCACAAATAAAATGAAGGAATTCAAATTCACAGGAAAAAAAAAACCCAACAAGGATGTCTTCAGAGGCTACCAAAAGCTTTCATCAATTCAATCTCACCAGCTTATGCACCATCAGTCAATGAGAACCAGCTGCCCTTCTCAGAGCAGTTACCAATCTCGCCAGCCTTCAGGCCAGTGGAGATGATCCAGAGTTGACTTACTGCCGACAGGAAACAAAAAAGCGCTCAAGTTAAGACGTATGAAGTGCAGTTAGAACAGTGAGTGAGTCCCTCCCCTTGCTATTCGTCCCTGGGGGGAAGGGAGAGACACACAGAAAGACTTTTCGGAAAACAGATCTACTGCTTTCTTTCTCTGTCTTTTTAAATAACGAAAATAGGGTTTTGTTCAGAACTCTATTATATGGGTTCTTTGCTGTTATTGCAGAGAGAGCACACTCCCAACAACTCCATCTCGTGGCAAAAGCAGTCTATTTACTGACCCGTTCATGGGAGGTGGGGATGGGGAGTAGAGTATCTAGACACAATCAGATATGTATGTACGCTGAGTCAAAATTTCTGAAAAAGAGCTCCAGCGGTTTTTCATCTGGGATATTTATAGATAACAGACCAAGGAAGTTGAATATTTAACTACAGAAGCTCAACTATTTCTCCACCCCCACTCCAATTAAAATATCTATTTCAAAAAAGTCATCTGAATACATTCCGGAGCTGTAATCTCTCTTTCAGATCTACCCATCTTCTCAAAGAGCCTCTCTTACTTGTGCCTGTGTCTAAAACAAGTGATCTGTGAATAGGAGGCAGCTTCCTGTCTGACTTTTCTCAAATGCTTTCTGATCATACATACATAGGACATATAGCAAGACTGTTTCAATGTATAGGAATTTCCCAAGAAAGAAAATGTTAATCCTTTTCTATCTTCTAAATATGAATAAATGCATTCTACCTTCCATTAGAAACAAAACAAAAATGACCACCAAATCTTTTAAATTATAACTGATATTAACAGTAATGATATTAAGACATCTTTCAGCATATTTGATTGACTTTTTGTAGCTGAAAGTGAGAACTCCATGTATGGCATGTTTAGCACGAGTCTCTCAATCTTTCAGGTTAAGATGCAGCATGTTAAAAGGCTACATTTGTTGTTGTTGTTGTTATATGACTTGGAGTCGGTTCTGACTTACAGCAACCTTGTATATAGGGTTTTTGAGGAGCAGCTGGTGAGTTTTAACCACTGACCTTGTGGTTCAAACCCACCTTGTGGTTGAGAGCTTAACCTACAGTGCCACACCAGGACTCCAGGCTGCACCAGGCCCCAGGAATATGTTAATACTCACACAGGCAAACAAAGGAGAAATGAAAACACAAACAGAAGACAGAAGAGAAAATGGCCTCAGAATGACGGAAGGAAATAGTCTGTGCTCAGAAGAGTCTGTGGAGTCTCACAAGAGAGAAAAACTTCTTTTCTTTCTCACTCCAAGAACATTATGTCTACAAGAAAAGCCAGAAAAGCTCGATATAGAACTGTGGGGATGACTCAACAGGCAGCAGAGTGGCAGCCAGTGGGGGGTTACATACTGCTTTGGGAAGACAGGACTGCAGCCAATAGCATTCGCCCTAGCTGCTGACTCTGGTAAACAAGTATCCAATCTGTCTTATGAGAAATGGGCACATATCAACTCCCAGCCTACATGACAGTCTGGTCAGAGGTTAGCAGCCAAGGGAAAAGCATCCCTAACAAGGTTGACTCATTCCTTGGTTCCTTTGTGGGTGTACAATTTGCTGTGCGAGGATTTTTCAAAGGAAACAAATTCTCATCGTTTTAGATTTTCAGGGAAAAAAATACAAATTATTAAATTCTTGCACAGAAGTTGGTAGGAAGGACAGAGGACTGTTTCCATCTTGCCCAAACCCCTCTCTCTTGTAGAAAACGGTTCGGAATGCCATGGCCATCAACTTTCAACTGATTTGCTACCTTTTTCAGAGCAATTTAATGCCCATTATTTCACATACATTGGGGTAAAAGAAGCTAAAGAAAATAATTTTTAAAAGAAGCAATCTAAAAAAAGTGAAAGAGAGGATTTTCATGAAAATGAAAAAAGAGGATTTCCAGCAAGATGGCAGACTAGGCAGACACACCACAAGAGTACAAGAGAACAAAGGAAACAGACATAGATGAAAATCCCACACCACTGAACTTCAGAGGAAAGGTTAAGAGAAGTGACTAGAGCGCTTGCTGAGAAGAGAAGCTGAGCACTGATATGGAGAGAGGAAGAACAGTGAGTGGCCACCCAGATACCATGTGACCATCTTGAACTTTTGTAAGCAGCTTTGGTGACATAAGGTGGCCTGGCAGAGCAGAGTCACACAGGGTATGGAGAAGGTGTGATTCTTTCTTCTTCCCCACACTTCCCTGGTGACTAGGGGTGTGTTCAGCTCCCGTCCTCATGTACTCTCTACATCCATACCTCCCTGAATCCCCTTGATCTTGGGGAGTCAGAGGGTGAACTCTGAGAGTTCAGAGTCAGTTGGTTGGGAGCCATGCCAATGTGAGGTGGAGCTGACTGTGTCACTTTGGTGTGCTGCTTTGGTACCTGAATTCAGGCGGGCTTGGTTTCAGACCTACAAAACCAGTAGAGCCACTAGACCAGCTTTTAACCAGTCACCCTGCCCCCAGGTGGCCTGTGGTCTTAACAGACACTGTAGCCAGCTCCGTTAAGAGCCTTCACAAACAATTTTCAGATTGAGTACCCTGAACATAGATAACACAAAGAACAATAGAAACCCATCTAGGGCCAGAAACTCAGCTGTCTCATCCCTCCCACATCCACCTTCTGAGCTCCTTGGCTTGCAGGAGCTCCTCCCCACCGAGTTTTCTCCTCTCCAGGACTAACAGCTGCACTATTATTGCTTTTTTGTTTCTGGGTTTGGTTTTATCCTTTTATTGTTTCACTGTTTTCAGTTGTTTATTCTTTCTCCTTCATCTTCTCTTTCCATTGCTTTGAATTTTATCCTTTGTATCTCTGCTTTTGTTTTTCCTTCTTTTCTTCTGTTTCTTATTTCCCCTCTGCTCCCCAACTCCTTTAAGCTTTCTTTACTACTCTCTACTATCATTCTCTTTGAATCTTCCTTTCCCTGATTTATCTGTTTGTTTTATTAATCCTTCCTTTTATTTCACTCTCTTATTTTATGCTTCTATATCTCCATTTTCCTGTCCCTCTTTTCTTTTTCCAGTTGTTGCCTGTTTTTATTTCTTTTTTTTATTATTTTTCCTTTTCATTGTTGGTTCTGTGTCTGTTTATTCTACTTTGTTTTCTTGTATGTGTGGGGGGAAGGGGTTTTCTATTTCCTATCGACAAGAGACAGGACCCATGCCCATATAGGCCATCAACAACCATACAGTCTGCAGCTCCACCAAAGGGACAAGAACCAATACCAATTCCTATACACCTGAACAGTGATTGACAGCAACATCAGCCAAACCCACCCTCAACTAAAGAGGCACAATCGGTGAACTAGAACAGTGTAAACGCTTCCACTCTCTAACTACACCCACAGGACACAGTTGGTGAGGGTCTAAGAATACATCAATATACACTCACCAATTAAATACAGAAAGAAAACCCCACAACGTCCCAGAGACAATAATTAATTTTAGCTTACAAGAAGAAACAAGAGAGAATGACTCAAACAAATGACCAAGATGCAGAGTCAGAAAATATTTCTGAGGAAGAAAAGGTATGAAACTACCTGAGACAGAAGTCAAAAGAATGATATTTAGGTCCTTCAAAGAACTGACAGGAAGATCAGAGAAATCAAGAATACATAAAAAAACTAGAGAATTCAGGGAAACTACAAGAACAGACAGACAAAATAAATGCGAATTCTGAAAACAATATAAAACCTGCAATTAGAAATTCAGAAAATTAATACTAAGATTTCAGAAATGGACACTATATTGACAGGACAGACAACAACCTGAGCTTACCATACATGACGACACCACCCAGAACTCAACACTGACACATAAGTATTTAAAGTAAGACAAACCTGAAAACAGGGAACCAGAAGTATCAATTTATAATTAGCCAGTTACATAAAAGAAGGAATAACGTAGATATAGAACTCCAAATCGCAAGGAAGTCAAATAGATTTCAAGATTAAACAGGCTGTTTTAAACAGGTAAAGCTATTAATAAATTACCGGGTCACCTCAAAGAAAATTAATACACCTGCACTTCAAAATAAATGAAATTGACCATAAAAGAAATGAAAATGAAAAGAAATTGACCATAAAAGAAATGAAAATGAACTCAGTGCAGAAAATCATGTGAAACAAAGAAACCAGGAGCACCAAAAAGAAACAGACAGCAATAAATTCATATGCAATGACAATTAAACTGAATGTAAATGGATTAAATGCACCAGTCAAAAGACAGAACGAGTAGAATGCAGAAGAAAATAGAATCTTTCAATATGCTGTCTACTAAAGACACATCAAAAAGATGGATAGTCTAAATGCCCATCAGCAGAATAATGGTAAAACAAACTTCGGTACATACACACAATGGAATGCAGCAAATAAAAAGGTGAAGAATAACAATGAACAATTAAACGGAATAATACTGTTAATTGGTGGAACATGGAGAGGATTGCAATCATTGTAATGAATGCTAAGTATAGGATTTGTTGAATGTAAAACTGATGATCTGTTCTGTAAACCATCCCTCAATTCACAAAAACCATTTGGTGTTTTTTTTTGTTAGTTTTCAAAAAGAAATTCCAAGCAACATGATCTGTGACTATGGCTAAGAGTTTGATTCGTAAAGTCTGAACTCCAGTGACAGTTTCAGTTCCACTATTTATTGTGTGAACTAACAAAATTTCAAAGAAATAGAACACAAGTAAAGTTCAACAAGGCCTCCACACAAATGAATATGCTCAAGTTAACAGTAAGGGAATGAAAGACAACTTTTAATCGCTAATAAAATACAAGTGTTTCTTTTGCTTTTACTCTTAACTCTAGCTTGCTGTTTGTTGTTCTGTGACATCGAATCAGTACCGTTACTCATAGCGACTCTATGCATAACAGAATGAAACACTGCCTGGTCCTGGGCCAACCTCACAATCATTGCTACAACTGAGCCCATCTCGTTTGGGGTCTTCTTTTTCTCTGAACCTCCACTTTACCAAATATGATATCCTTCTCCAAGGACTGGTCCCTTCTGATAATATGTCCAAAGTATAAGAGATAAAGTCTAGCTTCCAAGAAGCACACTGGCGGCACTTCTTCCAACACAGATCTGTTTGTTCTTTTGACAGCCCATGAATTTTCAATATTCTTTTCCAATATCATAACTCGAGTGCATCAATTCTTTCTACTGTCTTCTTTATTCACGCCCAACTTACACAAGCATATGAGGTTACTGAAAATACCATGGCTTGGGTCAAGCTAGTCAATACAAATTTAGTATGCTGTGGGTTAATGCGCCAGACTGCAGTCATTTGACCTGCAACGTCAGTGGTTCAAGCTTACCAGCTGCTCCTTGGAAACCCTATACTGGGTCGCTATGGGTCGGAATCGACTCTACAGCACTTAACAACAAGAACAAGCTCTATTTGAAGTCCTGGTGTGAAATAAAGCACTGGACTACAAGATTGGTATGAACCACAATGTCAGCGGTTCAAACTCACCAGCTACTCCTTGAAACCCTAAACAGGGTCTCTATGAGTTAGGACCGACTTGATGACACTTGACAACAACATGCTCTCGCTGGGAGTGCTGTGGTTGTGTAAGATAAGAAAACTGCTAACCATAAGGTCAGCAGTTTGAACCCACTGCTCCTCAAAAGAAGGATGAGGCTTTCTGGTCTCACAAAGATTTACAGCCTCAGAAGTCTCATACAGGGTCCTTATGAATGGGAAAGAACTCGACAATGCTTAACAACAACAACACCGCCTCTATTATTTCTTGATGCTGAAGGATAGCACTCATTTTCAAATGTTTAAGTTCTGAACAAAGCTTTTCCCATCCCCACTCTCGCACCAACAAACTCCCCAAAGGCCTTAATGTTCACGATCAAGAGGAACCAGACAAGTTTTTGTATTAGCCGACCTTTCTACTAGATTTGTTAACGAGTTTCCATTCTCTTCTTAAAATGTATCACTTCCTTGGTTTTCTTAACCCTACTTTTCTACTTTTCTACCTTTCTATCTGACACCAATTCTCTGAAAAAACCATTGGCTCCTCTTTCTTTGCCCTTCTCAGGGGCACTCCTGGTCAATCTTGTCCTTTCTTACTGCTTTAATTACCACTTGAAGACTGACTCATGACATTTCAGGTCCTTAATATTTGAAAACTTTTTACAGGAATGCTCAAGCATTAAAAAAAAAAAAAAAAGAGAGAGAGAGAGAAAGAAAGAATGGCATAACGAACGGCTACATATGTGGCACTATAGAATAAGCACCTATTAACCACAAGGTTGGTAGCAAACCCACCAGTCACTCTCGAAATACAGGGTCGCTATGAGTAGTAATAAGGAGCTCTGGTAGCGTAGTGGTTACGAATTGGGCTGCGAACCTTAAGGTCAGCGGTTCGAAACTACCAGCCGCTCCGCGGGAGAAAGATGAGGCTTTCTACTCCCATAAGGATTTATACCCTCGGAAACCCTGTACAGGGTCGCTATGGGTCGGAACCGACTCGACGGCACTTAACAACAACATGAGTAGTAATGGAGTCCTGGTATGGTGCTGTGGGCTAATGCGTTAGACTGCAAAGCCATTTGAACTGCAAGGTCGATGGTTCAAGCTCACCAGCTGCTCCTTGGAAACCCTATACAGCGTCACTATTGGTCGGAATCGACTGGACGGCACTTGACAACAACAACATAAGTAGTAACTGACTTGTCAGTACACAACACAATACACCCACCACTTACTCTCAAGTTTATCAACATACAAGCAAAGCTGTTTCATCTATCCTGTCATACCTCTACACACACATACACACACAGAGCGCAGGGTGAACAATGGAGCACTCTGAAGCAAATGCTAGGCATCATACAATTTCATCTTAATCCTATAGAGCTAAAAGAACTATTTTTTTTAACATAACCATAATACCATCATCAAACGCAGTTTTTAAAATTCCTTAATATCTCAATTATTCTTCAATCAGTGTTCAAATTCTCCCATCTCATAACTTTTTTTTTTTTTATTTAAGTTTTTCATTGTGAGGTTTACATGGGAGAACATCAGCTTTACACTCACCCCCACCTCTACCGCCGGGCCACCAGCACACAGCCCTTCTCCAGCCCTGAGTCCAGTGTCCCCAGCAGTTCCATCTGTCCACGTCATATTTTCTGTCTCCATCCCTGGCATCACTGCCTCTCTGGGTAGGGTCCCACTCTCTGTTCTTCTCACTTGATGGTACCAGGGACCTCCGCTTGTCTCACAACTTTTTAAAGTTGATATAATGTATTAAAATAAAAGTACAAAAGGGAATCAATATTGCATTTCACTGCTGTGTTTCATAATTTTCCATTAACCTATAGATTCCACCCTCCCTCAAGTCATTTCTCCATGTCTTGGATTTTGCTAACTGTATCTCCATGATGCCAAGGATGCTCCATCCACTATGCTTCCTGGAAATGATCAAGTTGATTGTCACTCGTGGTATCCTGTATGTCAGAGCAAAACTATGTTCTATAGGATTTTCTTCCAGAAGTAATTGCCAGGTCTTTCTCCCACATGCAACTGGGTGGACTTGAACCTCGAATCTTTAAGTTAGCAGCCAAGCATGTTAACTGAGCCACCCAGCGACTCTAGCCAGTATAAGTTAAGAGATACAGAGGCTGATGGAATTTGGTTTAAATAGTTTGACTAGAATATTTTCGTGCTTCTGAATTGTGTTCCTCCTTTTCTGCCTTGCCTTTATCAGGAACCCTTCTTATCATCACGTGACTTTACTTGGCCTTCAACCCACAGTTTAGGAGCTGATAAGTCCAAAGTCTTCTCTCATCCTGGCACTCTTATACCCTCCATGCACATGGTAAAACCCCTCTCTTAAGCCCACCCCCCAGAAGTCCATGCATGGCTAGAATATAACAAAAGTTAGAGGTTCAAACTCACCCCGAGGGCCTTTGGGAGATGGGCCTGGTGACATGCTTCCAAAAGGCTTCCACAAGCCTTGAAAATGCTCTGCACAAATGAGGTCACCATGAGTCAGAATTTACTAGAAGGCACCTAAAAACAACAAATGCTCTCTCGCATCTGTGCCCACCTTGGATTCCACAGCCAGCAAGTGTCTGACATGGTAGTATTCATAAACAAATGATAAATGGAATGAAAAGCCCTATTTACCACAGAAAATTCAAACATCATGGGAAATGTTTGCAACAACAAAAGAATCATTGCAACCAACAAGGGCAGGTAGTCTGCAAAAATACTCATTGCAATACATGCTAAAGGTATTTTTTAAAACTATATGTTGTTGTTGTTATGTGCCATGGAGTTGGTTCCGACTCATAGTGACCTGTACAGGGTTTCCGAGGCTGCAAATCTTTACAGGCATTAGGACATTTGTTGTTGTTATTACGTGCTGTGCAGTCGGTTCCGACTCATAGCGACCCTGTACAGCGTTTCTGAGGCTGTAAATCTTTCCAGGAGCAGAAAGCCTCATCTTTCTCCCATGGAACAGCTGGCAGTTTTGAACTGCTGACCTTAAGGTTCGCAGCCTGATTCTTAACGACTGCGCTACCTGAGCTCCTTAATTCCTATATGTTGTTGTTGTCATTATGTGCCGTGGAGTCGGTCCCGACTCATAAGGACCCTGTACGGGGTTTCCGAGGCTGTAAATCTTTACGGGAGCAGAAAGCCTCATCTTTCTCCCACGGAACAACTGGTAGTTTTAAACTGCTGACCTTAAAGTTTGCAGCCTGATTCATAACCACTACGCTACCTGAGCTCCTATATGAGGAATCCTAAAATTATCCAAGGCTTTGAAGGGTAGGATTAATACAAATAAGAAAATCCACAATAATACTCTCAGAAATACTAATAGCTAATGAGAAGAAAAATGTCCAAACTGTCAGAAGTTAATGGAATGAAAAACAGCCTAGCTTCACCTACAAAATAATTAGCCTTTAATGATCTGAAGCTGTCAACCTCACTAATAATTGATCTTAATGAAATGTATCATAGGCAGGTGTGCTCAGAACTAGACATGTCTTTTTATGATCTCTATGGGATTCTAGACTCTGAAATATTGGCTGGCTCCCTGTGTCCATTTCTGATCTGATTTTTCAAGAGGGCATGTGAGAGCTTACTGAAGCTCAGCCCTACAAAAATTTCACCATCATATCAAATTCCACAGGTTCCAACCAGTTAAGTCTCTCCTGCAGATGCCTGGCACTGAACAAAGTGAAAGCACCCAAAAGATTATGTAACTCAGCACCACAAGCAATTTCCCACAGGTCTTATGCAGCCTCCATTTCCTGTGCTCACCTCTACTACTGATGAACCCAGTCAAGACCAACAAAGCTGGGATAATCATGCCATAGGTACACTACTTCCTGGCCTCAGGCACCAATTGTGAGCATGGTGCAGGACCAGACAGTGTTTTGTTCTGGTGTACACCCAACTTGACAGCACCTAACAACATTTACAGCTAAACTTTCCAAGGTGCAGCAAATAAATGTTAAGGGCTATGATCACCATAAATGTGAGTAGGCAATTAATTTAGACTGTATGTGTGGAATGCTGTGATTGTGCAGTCAATGTGGGCACAAAGAAAAGGATGAATCAGGCCGACACTGGCCCTGCCCCAACAACGATGAAGTTAATTAGAAAATCTCCACTCAACAAGTAAATCAAAAGACAAGAAGATAGTGGGACTGTACAATGGTACAACCACTGTGGAAAACAGTATGATCCATATGACCCAGCAATCCCTCTACTAGGTAAATATGCTAGAGAAGTATGATACACGATACTAGAAGACAAATGCACACTCATGTTCACTACAGCACTATTCACAATAGCAAAAAGATGAAAACAACCTAAATGCCATCAATGGAAGAGTGGATAAACTATGGTACATACACACAATGTAATACTTCGCTGCATTACAGAATACAGATGAATTTGCAAAACCCCTGAAAACATGAATGAACTTGTAGGACATTACTCTGAGTGACAGAAGTCTATCACAAAAGAACAAATATTGCATGAGACCATTATTATAAAAAGTCAAAGAGTGTCCAAGTGGAGCTAGCAAAATGAGTGGCTGGTGTGATCGCATCTTGGAGACTGGTAGCACTTGCATCATGGCTGACCAACGGACAGAAGAGCAGATTGCAGGATTCAAAGAAGCTTTTTCACTATTTGACAAGGATGACGATAGAACTATAGCAACAAAGGAATTGGGAACTATCATGAGGTATCTTGGGCAGAATCCCACAGAAGCAGAATTACAGGACATAATTACTGAAGTAGATGCTAATGGTAATGGCACAATTGACTTCTCAGAATTTCTGACAATAATGGCAAGAAAAATGAAAGACACGAAGAAGAAATTAGAGAAGCATTGTGTCTTTGATAAGGATGGCAAGGCTATATAGGTGCAGCAGAACTTCGTCATGTGATGACAAACCTTGGAGAGAAGTTAACAGATGAGGCAGTTCAAGAAATGATCAAGGAAGCAGACACTGATGGTAAACTATGAAAAATGTGTACAATGATGACAGCAAAATGAAGACATTGTACAGATGTGTTAAATTTCTTGTACAAATTTGTTTATTTGCCTTTACTTTGTTTGTAACTTATTTGTAAAATAAGTTACTGTCAAAAGAATGTGTGTATAGTAATTAAGACTTCGTTCCTCCATGTTTTTTCTTCCCTTGTCTTACTGTCATTATCCTGAAACCTTACTTTAGAAAACTGATCATGTAACACGCTGCATGTGGCTTACTCTGGATAGATCTAAGTCCTATTGCTCATCTAAACTTAGATGGAGTTGGTCAAAAGAAGGTACATCTGGGTCATGCCTTTTGTAAAGTAGTTGTCTTTATGAACTATCAGCATGTTGATATTGAAGTGTAGAGTTATAACTGTGCAGATTTTGGACAGTCAACCATATGTACTTAAAGCTGCACTTTTGCAAAATGGGTGTATTATCCAAGTACTCATACACTTCTTTGGTACAGCTGGTCCTGTACCAGAAATATTTTCTTTTATTGTTAGCTTTTTAAACTTTGTCTAGTCACTTAAAGAAAATCTGCTTATGGCATAATTTGCCTCAAATCCATTCCAAGTTGTATATTTGTTTTCCGATAAAAAAAATTACAATAAAATAAAAAGTCAAGGAAAGGTTTGTACACAAAAAGAAATATTCTTTGATGGTTAATGAAGGTTGGGATAGTAAAGGAGAATAAATAATTTACTAGAGGGTAAACCCACTGACTTCGCATCAATTCTGATTCAGAGTAATCCTATATAGGATTTCCAAGACTATCAATCATTACAGGAGAAGACTACCTTATCCTTCTCTTGCAGAGCAGCTGACAATTTTGAACTGCTGACACTGTAGTTAGAGAGTCAAATCCATAAGCCACAGCACCACCATTGCTCCTCAGAGGAATGTGCTATGGAATTCATTCTGACTCATAGTGACCCTGTATAGGAGTGGTTGGAGGTTGGACTACCTAACTTACGGTTAGCAGTCCAGTGCTGATCCTGCACCACCACATCACACATATTCACTTCAGGAGGGGGGAGGAGAGATCTGGAAACAGGTAATGGCGATGACTGAATAACGTGTACATAATAAAACATAGAAATGGCAACTGTTTCATTACACAGCTATTTCCCTCAGTATATAAAAGCAAATTGGAGGGGAGGAGGAGACAAAAGAAAGTACTAAATAAGAGTTGTTATTCTTGTTCTGTGCCGTGGAGTCAGTTCCGACCCACAGCGACCCTGTACAGGGTTTCTGAGGCAGTAAATCTTTATGGGAGTAGAAAGCCATAAGAAGAGCTGGGAGTTTCGAACTGCTGACTGTGAGATTAGCAGCCTGATACATAACCACTACACTACCAGAGCTCCTTAAATAGGGAGTACAATGAGCTAAACAAATATAAACAAACATAAAAGAAGTAATTATTTCTGGCCAGTTGTTTTTGTTTTCTTTTATGACAAGTTTTCTCTTTCCTGTCTGCTACCTCTGTGTTCATTATCCCCCAACCTTCACACACACTATTCCCTCATTTCTGTATGACCAACTACTACTTATGCTTAGCTGTACTGTTCATCGCTCACTTTCCAACCAAAGTTGGTATCAAGTAGTCACCAAATATATTTTTCAATATTAAAATTTAAGCTAATATTTCCATTCCAAAAAAAGCAATGCAGAAGCATCTTTATAAGATGTTCACCCAAATATTAGTATAAGCATGAATTAAAAATGATTCAAATGGTCATTATCAGGTTGACAGTAATACAATGATGGCACAGAATGAAAAGTCTGTTATGTATGGGTAAAAAACCTACTTATAAAAATATTTTGATAAATTTTAAAAAATCGTCCAAGGAAACTTAAAATGTAATCGCTAAACAACTAAACGAAAAAGCATATGTAACTGTATTGATAGCATTCAGTTACTTTCAAATTATAACTTTAGAAAAAGACTGGAGGGAAACAAGCAACGTTTCCATAACAGTGATTTCTTTGGGAGATGGGAACCAGGGTGAGAGTTCTTGGAGCAGGGATTCTTTCTAGTATACATTGGTTCTCCAGGAATCTAGCACTACGTTGAATTAAAAAAATGACTGTGGGAAATTGATCGTCTCTAAATACTGGAATTCACCACTTGTCTGTCAGTTTGTTGTACTACAATGACTAGCATGTTACTGTGATGCTGCAACGTATGACAATGGTATTTCAAACACCAGCAGGGTCACCTATGGTTGAGTAACTTTCAGCAGAGCTTCCAGACAAAGACAGAATATGGGAATAAGGACCTGCCATATTACATCTAAAAAAATGCCAGTGAAAACCTTAGAATAGCAACAGAACATTATCTGAAAAAGTGTCAGAAGATGAGTCCCTCAGATGGGAAGGCACTCAAAATACAAGTGGGCAAAAGCTACCTTCTTAAAGTAGATTCAACCTTAATGATAAGGATCAAGGGTGAGGAACCTTTTTCCTGCCAAAATGTAAAACATCATTCACAGGTTTTACAAAATTATCAAATTAAAAATTAGCCTGCTTTGCTACATTTGGTCAAACATAACTAACCGCTAATGTGACAGCTGAAACCGAAGTTACTTTGGTAGGACCAGAACAAATGATTTTGTGGGTCCTATAGGGTTTTCCCTCTGCTAGTCATAAGGTTTTCAGTGACTAAATATTCGGAAGTAGTCATCACTCCTTCTTCCTAGTCTGTCTCTGTCTGGAAGCTCATCTGAAACCTGTCCACCATGGGTGACCCTACTGGTATTTAAAATACTGGTGGCATAGCTTTCAGAATCACAGCAACTCACAAGCCACCACAGTACAACAGACAGACAAGTGGGAAAAGAGGAAGACCCCCAACAAGATGGATTGGCCAAGTGGCAGCATCGATGGACTCAAGCGAGGCAACAGTAATGAGATTGGCCCAGAATTGGGCAGTGTTTTGTTCTTCTGTGCACAGGGTTGCTATGAGTCAGTACTGACTCGATAGCACATAACAACAACATATGGTTTTTAGAGTCCTGGTGTGGTGCTGTGGGTTAATGCGCCAGGCAAGGTTGGTGGTTCAAGGTCCCCAGTCACTCCTTGGAAACCCTATACAGGGTCGCTATGGATTGGAACCAACTCGATGGCACTTAACAACAACAACAACAACATACTGTTTTTAGGAGTCCTGGTGTGGCGCTGTGGGTTAATGCGCCAGACTGCAATGACGTCTGAACTATAAGATTGGCAGTTCAAGCTCACCAGCTGCTCCTTGGAAACTCTATACAGGGTAGCTATGTGTCTGAGCTGACTTGACAGCACTTAACCACAACAACAGCATACGGTCCTTGGGCCAGATGTTCCCCTACCCCTAATACAGTTGGAGTAAAATGTTCAGAACTATTTGCTGATGAGGCCTGGCTTGTAAACATGTAACAAACAGCTACAAACCTAAATTAATAATTGAAACATGGACTGTACGAAGTAGAGGAAAATTGTTGTGGTTAACTGTCATTGAATCAGTTTTGACCCATGGCAACCCTATACAGGGTTTCCTAGTAAGTGGCTGGTGAACTTGAACCACTGGCCTTGCAGTTCAAATGATTTTGCAATCTAACGCATTAACCCGCAATGCCATACCAGGACTCCAGAGAAAAATTAGAAGTTGTCAAAAAAGATATGGAACACTTGAAGATAATTTTAAGCATTGTTTTTGTTAAGTGTCGTTGAGTCAGTTCCGACCCATGGCAAACCTGAACAGGGTTTCTGAGGCTGTAAATTTTTACGGGAGCAGAACACCTCATCTTTCTCCCGTGGAGCAGCTGGTAGTTTCGAACTGCTGCCCTTGTGGTTCACAGCCTGATTCGTATCCACTACACTACCAGAGCATTAGTGAGCTGAAAAGAACTGATATTATTTTGAATTGAATTTAATGCTCACTTGTCTGCTCTAAGAAATTTAGAAGACTACTAATATGGATCTCTTCCAACTGAGTGGATTTGTTGTTGTTGTTAGTGGCCATCAATCAGCACTGACTCATAGCGACCCTATGCACAACAGAACGAAACACTGCCCAGTCCTGGGCCAACCTCACAATTGCTGTACCTCAGCCCATCACTACTACCACTGTGCCAATCCATCTCATTGGGGGCCTTCCTCTTTTTCTCCAACCCTTCACCTTACCAAACATGCATCCTTCTCCAGTGACTCTTCCCCTCTGATAATATGTTCAAAGTATGAGAGATAAAGTCTGGGCATCCTGGCTTCCAAGGAGCACTCTGGCTATACTTCTTCCAACACAGATCTGTTCATTCTTTTGGCAGTCCATGGTACCTTCAATATTATCCTCCAACACCATAATTCAAATGTATCAATTCTTCTACAGTCTTCCTTATTCACTGTCAAACTTTCAGATGCAGTGAGGTTACTGAAAAGGCAATGACTTGGGTCAAACTGACATCCTTATTATTCAACACTTTAAAGAGCAGATTTGCCTAATGCAATACATTGTTTGATTTCTTGACTGCTGCTTCTGTGAGTATTGATGGTTGATCTGAGCAAAAGGAAGTCTTTCACAACTTCAATCTTTTCTCCATTTGTATGGATGCTGTTTATTTGTCCAGTGGTGAAGATTTCTGTTTTCTTCACATTGAAATGCAATCTATACTGACGGCTGTGGTCTTTGATCTTCATCAGTAAATATTTTAAGTCCTCTTCACTTTCAGCAAGCAAGGCTGTATCATCTGCATATCGCAGGTTGTTAATGAGTCTTCCTCCAATCCTGATGCCACATTTTTCTTTATATAATCCAGCTTCTCAGATAATTTGCTCAGCATATAGGTTGAATAAGTATGGCGAAAGAATACAACCCTGACATATATACCTTTCCTAATTCTAAACCATTCGGTGTTCCCTTGTTCTGTTCTTGGTGTATGTACAGGTTCCTCACAAGCAGAATTAAGTGCTCCAGAATACTCACATTTTGCAATGTTGTCCCTAGCTTGTCATGATCCACACAATCAAAAGTCTCTGCGTAGTCAATAAAGCATAAGTAAACATCTTTCTGATATTCTCAGCTTTCAGTCAAGATCCATCTGACGTCAGCAATGATATCCCTCATTCCACGTCCAACTGAGTGGAAAAGATCCATATTTGTGCTAACTCCAAAGAATGATAATGCAAAGAATGCAGAAATTACCAAACAATATCAATAATATCACATTCAAGCAAAATTTTTGATGAAGGTAATTCTATAATTGCTGTAGTAATACATCAACAGTGAACTGTCAAAATTACAGCTGGATTCAAGACAGGCCATGGAACACTGCTGATACTTTACGGATGTGGCTACAAACAGGAAGTACCAGAAAAAATTTTACCTGTGTTTTACTGGTTATGCAAAGGCATATTATGACTGTGTGGATCATAATTATTATGGATAGCATTGAGAAAGAGGGGAAATTCAGAACACTTAATTGTGCTCATGGAGAACCTGAACATAGATCAAAAATCAGTTGTTCAAAAAGAACAAGGGGATATGATGTGGTTTAAAATCAGGAAAGGTATCAGGGTTTTATCCATTCATCATCTTATTCAATCTGTATGCTATACAAATAATCTGAGAAATTGGACTATATGAAGGAAAAGATGGTATCAGGATTGAAGTAAAGATTCATTGACACTCTGCCATATGCAGATGGTACAATCTTGCTTGCAGACAGTAAAAGGGACTTGAAACACTGATAAACACCAAAGACTAAAGTCTTTGTTGTTGTTGTTAAGTGCCGTGGAGTCGGTTCTGACTCATATTGACCCTGCACAGGGTTTCCGAGGCTGTAAATCTTTACGAGAGCAGAACGCCTCATCTTTCTCCCGTGGAATCGCTGGTAGTTTCGAACTGCTGACCTTGCGGTTCACAGCCCAATTCGTAATCACTACGCAAACAAAGTCTTTAGTATGGATTATTCCTCAGCATAAAGAGAACAAAAACCCTCACAACTGAATCAATAAACAACATAACAATAAACAGAGAAAATATTGAAGTTGGTAAGGATTTCATTTTACTTGGATCAATAATCAACACCATGGAAGCATCAACTGAGAAACCAAAGGACGGACTGCACTAGGCAAATCTGCAAAACTGCAGAACTCTTTGAGTGTTTAAAAGCAAAGACTAATGTGCACCTGTCCCAAGGCATGGCATTTTCAATCATGGGATTTTTCTACATGCATTCAAAAGCTGAACAATGACTTTTGTTGTTAGGTGCCATCAAGTCGGTTACAACCCATAGTGGCCCTATGTCGAGTTGGTTACAACCTACAGTGACCCTTTGCAGAAAAGAATGAACTATCACCCAGTCCTGTACCATCCTCACAATTGCCGCTACACTTAAGCCCACTGTTGATGCCACTCTGGCAATCCATCTCTTCAGGAGTCTCCCTTTTTTTCCCTGTCCCTCCACTTTACCAAGCATGATATCTTTCTCCATGGGCTGGTCCCTCCTGATAATATGCCCAAAGTATGAGGAACAAAATCTGGCCAACTTGGCTTCTAAGGAGCATTCTGGTTGTACTTCTTCCAACACAGATTTGTTTGTTCTACTGGCAGTCCATGGAACAATAAACAGGAAAGACAAAAGATTAATTGATGTCTTTGAATTATGGGGTTGGCAAAGGATATTGAATATGCCATTGACTAACTAACTAACTAATATGCCAGAAGAACTAACAAATCTGTCTTGGAACAAGTATAGCCAAATGCTCCTAAGAAGTGAGAACTGCTTCACACATACTTTGGACATGTTATACGGAGAGACCAGTACTTGGAGAAGAACATGATGTTTGGCAAAGTACAGGTCAGTGAGAAATAGGAAGACCCTCAACAAAGTGGCCTGACACAGAAGCTGCAACAATTCTGAGGATGGTGCAGGATCAGACAGTGTTACACAGGACCGCTGTGAATTGGAACCAACTTGATGGCACCTAACAACAACAAAGTTACAGATTACTACATTCTGTAAGTCACATTTAAACAGATTCACTGAGTAGATTTAGAGTCTTAAAATTTGATCACTTTTACATTGGCTGGGACACCTAATCTAGTAAAGCCGTTGACAACCAGGCTTTCTAAGGAACATAAGTAACAATTCTCTCTAGTTTTCCCAAGAAAAAGTAATTTAGATCAGTAGCTGCCCACTCAAAATTTTACTTCTTTCAACAATCAATTATTACCTCCTGTGCTGCACTAAAGCATGAAAGCATATAGTGTGTACCCTTACAGGAAAAAACCCAAAACATTCTCTGCCTGTTCTTTCACAGGCTACACATATGGAAAATAAATGGGTATTTTCTACAACTTACCCACAGAGGAGAAGAGTCACTATGAAAGGGGAATAAATCTCCTGCTTACTTCTCTTTACTAACTCTTTCCATCCCATTCAGCATCCCAATAACAGACATATACAAACTGTTATTTCTTTTGGAAAAACATCTGGGATTAGCAACAATAGTTCAAGAAAAGTTTTATCAAGAGACTGTATTTATAACTATTAAAATCATTCACTGTTGTTGTTAAGTACTGTCGAATCGTTTCTGACTTACAGCAACTCTGTATAACGTTTCCAAGAAGTGTTGGTGAGTTTGAACCACTGACCATGTGGTTTAAACTGACCTTGCTGCCCAGTGCTTTATTCAACAATGCCACACCAGAATCCCATGAAACAGCAGTCTCTAAACATAAATCTACAAAAGACATATAAGACTATCAAAAAGATGATAAAACCTCACTGCAAGATTTTATAAAGGAGGTCAATGTTCACACAATGTTCTCTCTAAATTGGTTTACAGATTTAATGTAATACCAATCAAAATCCCATGTGATTTAAAAACTCAAATGAAAAGACAAAGGACCAAGAAAAGCACTTTTGAAAAAGAACAAAGAGAGAAGATGTGCATCCCCCTTTTGACGGGCATTTATGATTGACTAATTTCACTCAGCATAATGTTTTCTAGGTTCATCAAAGTTATGAGGTGTTTCCCCTCAAATTATTCAACACCGCATTGTATTCGATTGTATGCAAGTACCAAGGTAAGCATAACCATTCTTCTGTTGATGAGTATTTAGGCTGTCTCAATCTTTTTGATGTATCTCTTATAGACAGCATATTGAAGGATCCTGTTTTCTTATCCATTCTGTTCTCTGTCTCCTGATTAGTGCATTTAATCCATTTACCAGACCAACTTTACAATTTTTTGTATTTCCCAAGCTGCTTTCAGGATTCTTTCCTTACGTTTTGGCAAGTTTGATCATGTCTTGGTGATTTTCTTTTGGGATCTATCCTGTTTGGGATTCATTCAGCTTCTTGTATGCTTATCTTCTCATCAATTTATTTTTAGTGTCGCTTCCTGTTCTGGAATTCTGATTACCCTCAAGTTATTACTCTTCGTGGTGTCCCACATAGCTCTTAGGCATTCTTCAGATTTTTCACTATTATTTTCTGACTGTTCTTCTAGCACTGTAGTATTGAGAGATTTATCTTCAAGTTTACTAATTCCAGCCTCTATCTATTGCTTCGAATTTACCCTTTCAATGTATTCCATTTCAGAAATCTTAGCTGTTAATCTTCTGGATTTCTAATGACAGATTTTGTATTATTGCAAATTTTGCATTTATTTTGTCTATTTGTTCTTCTAGCATTTTCCTGAATTCTTCCAAAGATTTTTGTGTGTGTGTTTTCTCCTTATGTTCCTTGATCTTTCCATCAATCCTTTGACGATACTCAAATATCATTCTTTTGGATTGTTTTTCAGTTAGTAGTTCCATTACCTTCTCGTCTTTGAAAATGTTTTTGCATCTTTTTCATTTGTTTGTGACAGCCTCCCTATTTCTTCATGTGAGCTAAAATTGTCTGTTGTATCCACAGCATTGTGGTGTAGTTATATTTTTATTTAATTAATGATTGCATGTTGATGTATTCTTAGGCTCTCAACAAGTCTCCTATGGTTGTAGTTAAGAGAATCAACGTGCACGCACCATTTTCCATTCTTGCACGTCAGTTTAGGGTGGGTTTGACTGGTGTTGGGTGTTGATCAGGGAGTACAGGAGCTAGTACTGCCTCTTGCACAGTGGGTGGAGCTGCAGAGTGTATGGCTGTGGCTGGGCTGTATGGGTAGGTTACTGTCTACTATACAGTGGGAAAGAGAAAACCCCCTCCCCCTCTTAGCCCCCCACACAAGAAAATCAAACAGAATAAACACAAAAGGAATCAACAATGAAAAGAGAAAAAGAAAATAAAAATAGGCAGCAAAGAATCTAATAACTATAAAGACAAAAGAGGCACAGGAGAGGGAAATGGAGCTATAGCAGAGAAAAGAGAGGGGATAAAAGGAAAAAAATAAAAATAAAAACATTCAGAAAAACCAGTTAGAAGGAGGATGAAAAGAAGAGAGTTAAGGGAGAGGAGGGGAACTGTGAACCAGAAAAAAATAAAGTATGAAATCCCCAAAATGCCAGCTTTCCCCTAGAAACTTTTATGAACCTGTCATATATTAATTTATCTAATTTTGGTCTGAAACACAAGCAATGCATTCCATGTAATACTACTGTTGTTGTTGTTGTTATGTGCCGTGGTGTCGGTTCTGACTCATAGCGACCCTGCATAGGGTTTCTAAGGCTGTAAATCTTTATGGGAGCAGAAAGCCTCATCTTTCTCCTGAGGAACAGCTGGTAGTTTCAAACTGTTGACTTGTGGCTTGCAGCCTGATTAGAAACCACTATGCTACCAGAGCTCCTTATGTGATACTACTGGTGAGTCTTAAATCCACAATTCCTAAAGTCCAAAAGGCATACCTTTTAGGATACAAGCAAGTCCCCAACTTATAAGTGGATTATATTCCAAAAGCTCATTTGTCATTTGATCATTTGAAACTTGGAATGCCTTTTCTCACAGAAGCCATGATATATAAATTATGGTTAAAATTCCCAGACTTGTCCACAAAAGTATGTTAAGATAAATGAGACACATATATTTGCAAGCAGAAACAGTATTACAGCTCCTATCCCAGGAGCTCCTGAAAATAGGTCTTAAGCAGTTTCAAGCCAGTTCTGAAATTCATCCATACTTAAAAGATTAATATCAAATCAGTAAGTATAAGGGATGGCTATGTAAGGAAAAAGGAGCTCTGGTAAGGTAGTGGATATGATCTGGACTGCTAATCTCACAGTCAGCAGTTGGAAACTACCAGTGGTTCT
>NW_006408594.1:114951-127776 GCF_000296735.1 Chrysochloris asiatica | reverse complement strand
GGTCAGGCATGGCTGTAAATCTTTACAGGAGCATAAAGCCTCCTCTTTCTCCCGTGGAACAGCTGGTAGTTTCGAACTGCTGACCATAAGATTAGCAGCCCAATTTGTAACCACTATGCTACCAGAGCAGTAGTTCGAAACTACCAGTGGTTCTGTGGGAGAAAGATGAGGCTTCTGCTCCTGTAAAGATTTACAACCTCAGAAACCCTATACAGGGTCATTATGACTTGGGACTCACTCCACAGCACATAACCACCACCCCCATGTAAGGAAAAGAAAGCCAAAGAGCACTATGCCATGAAAGGAAGCGGAGACAAGACTGAAATGTGGCTTCTATTATGATATATTCACTCAGCATGCTCCTGAACTCCTTGAGGAGCCAATGGGGATGGGAGTTGGCTCATTAGAGACAAAGATTTTCCAGACTTCTCTAAGCCCAGATTGGACAGGATCCATAGGCAGATCAATTTTATCAGCCTGGAAGAGGACAAAGAAGTAATATTTTTAAAAATTTCTTGAAACTTCTTTATCAATTTTTTTCCAATTAGACCAAATACTTAGGTTTTCCTAAGGGTTGAATTACCCAAAAGCATCACTTCTTCTTTAGGATTCCAACTTCCTCTGTTTAGAAAATAAGTTGTCGGAACTTTGACTGTCTAGTCTTCCATAATGATCTTTCCTAACCAACCTATTGTCTACATTAGAGATACACCTAAATGAAACAGATTGGAGAAGTAAATTTCTCACTCAACTCTCTCAATACACAGTACCCCACATCTGCAAAAAATGACCTCTTCCTCCTGTATCTCCAGAATTTATTCTATTCCAGAACTCTCCAATTTACAATTGTATCCTCTCAGGGATTTTTCATTTCTATTCTGACCCTTTTGGAATAATTCTTCAATTCTCTTAATCAATGATAGGACTTCTAGATGACTAGTTTTAACTATATTTTAAGTTGAAGATGTCTTCATAAATTAGAAATTGATAAATAAGTCCAATGTATATTGGGCTATGAACAGAAAGGTCAGTACTTCAAACCCACCAGTCACTCCCTGGAGTGACCCTATGGAGCAGTTCTACTCTGGTTTTATAGACTCAGTATGAGTCAGAATTGACTCAACAGCAGTGAGTGAGTGGATAGGTAGGGGTTGGTCTAATCGTTTCAAAGTAAGGGCCAATTTATAGACCATTAAAGGGCAATAATACAGAACATTCAAGGCAGTTTGGTGGCTCCACACAATACACACAGGACTGCAAACCACAAAGTCGTGGTTCAAGCCTGCCAGCTGCTATGAAGGAAGAAGAAGAGACTTTCTGCTCCCCCAAAGATTTAAAGCCTCAGAAACCCTATCTAGGGCCACTATGAATCAGAACTGACTGAATGGCACTTAACGTTCTTAACTCAGGGACTGCCTGTGTGGTTAAGTGCTGTAGAGTCAGTTCCCACCCATAGTGACCCTGTATAGGGGTTCTGAGGAGCAGCTGGTGAGCACGAACCACCGACTTAGCAGTTCAACACATTAACCCACAGTGCCACACCACAACTCCTGTATTCTGAAGCTTAATAAATATTTACTTAACCAATAAATGTATGGAAGGAATGGAGTAGGGAGTAAAAAGACAATTTGAAAGCAGTTGTAATAATTCAGGCAGCAAATGTTGGATTTATAGGGATCACCTCAACTTATCACTATTACAGAGGAATGAAATAAAGTGAGAATCTAGTACATTATAAACATGAAGCTCCTAGTTCAAACAGGGGCTTCCATATCCACTCACCATTCTTCCGCTCACTAAGTGGAGGCAAGTTGGGATTCCTGCCAGGGTGGAGCCCAAGAGTCAGCTCGGGCTGCAGGGAGAGCTCCTGCAGTTCATTGGCAACAGCTTCGCTCTGGGGGCTGGGGGCCGCAGATAGGGACACCAGCACTGGTTCATCATCATTTTCGCCAACCCCTCCTCCGTCCAGCCCATTCACAGCAATGACGGAAGGGGGCAGGCACACCACACTGGAGAAATCCACTTTGGCTTTCGTGATGGCAACCTAAAAATGGAAGGAGATATAAAAAGTTTAGATGTCACCATGAAGACAATATCCCACTGAGTCCTGGTGTGTGGCACTGTGGGTTAATGTGCTGGACTGCAAAGTTGGTCTGACTCACAAAGTTGGTGATTCAAGCTTACCAGCCGCTCCTTGGAAACCCTACACAAGGTCACTATGGGACACAGCCACCTTAATAGCACCTAACAACAACAACAACAAACATGCTGAATACTGATCTAAATTACATTGTTGACAAACTATCAGGATTCTTAAAAGCTTATTCTACATTAAATTAGTATCATTATTAATGAATATTCCCTGTACTCACAGAATGAACAAGACTTCAAGTCTGACACTGTCTTCATCTAGATTGTTGAAGAAGAAAAGCTCGAAAAGACAAAGTATTACAATGAAATGTGCACAGAATCAGAGTTAGAAAACCAAAAGGAAGTAAAGGCTCAGCATTTCTCAAGCTGAAAGAACTAAAGCAAAAATTCAAGCCTCCACTTGCAATAGTGAAGGATTCTATTTGTGGTGCTATAGAATAAGCATTAGACTGCTAACCACAAGGTTAGCAGTTCAAACCCACCAGACACTCCTTAGAAACTCTATACAGGGGCACTGTAAGTCAGAACTGACTTGATGGCATTAAGAACAATATGGAATGATGAGGGAAGTATCAAAAAAAAGATGGAAGGAAAGAGTCACTGTATCAAAAATATTAGTTTAGGAGGTACCATATGATTAAGAACCAATGGTACTGAAGAAGTCCAAACTATACTGAAGTCATCAGTGAAACACAAGGCTCCAGGAACTGATGGAATATAAACTGAAATGTTTCAACAAACTGATGTAGCACTGGAGGCACACGGTAGTCTCTGACAAGAAATCTGGGGAACAGCTATCTGGCCAACATATGCGAAGAGGTCCATATCTGTATCATTCCAAAGTAAGGTGACCCTACAGAATGTGGAAATCATCAAATATCATTCATATCACATGCAAGTAAAATTTTGATAAAGATAATTCAAAAACAGTTGCAGCAGCATATCCACAAGGAGCTGCCAGAAATTTAAGTCAGATTCAGAGGAGAACATAGAACAAGGAATATCACTGTTGACATTGGATAGATGCTGGCTAAAAGCAAATACCAGAAAAATGTTTACTTGTGTTTTACTGACTACGCAAAGGAATTCAACTATGCAGATTATAACAAACCACAGATAACATTGCAAAGAATGGGAATTCCAGAACACTTAATAGTGCTTATGAGAATTCTGTACATACAAACCAGGAGGCAGTCATCTGACTAAAACAAGGGGAAACTGAGTGATTTAAAATCAGGAAAGGTATGGCGTTAGCACTGTTATCTATTCAACATGCTTATTTAATCTACAGAGTCCTGGTGCATCCCTGTAGGATAAGCACTGGGCTGCTAACTGCAAGGTCAGTGGCTCAAACCCACCAGCCGCTCCTTGAAAACCCTATACAGGGTTGCTTTGAGTTACAACTGAATTGATGGTACTTAACAATAACATTTAATCTGTATGCTGAGCAAATAAGCTAGGAAGCCGGATAATATGAAGAACTTACCATTAGGATTACAGAAAGATTCATGAACAACCTGCCATATGTAGGTGACCTTGTTGTCTAAAAGTGAAGAGAACTTGAAGTACTTACTAATGAAAATCAAAAATTACATGCAGCCTTTAGTATGAATTACACTTCAACTGTACCAACAAACATCATGATATATGGAAAAAAGACTGAAGTTGTCAAGAATTTAATTTTACTTTAGACCCACAATCAACGCTCATGGAAGCAGCAGTCAAGAAATCAAATGAGGTATTGCATTGGTTAAATCTGCTGCAAAAGACCTCTTTGAAGTGTTAAAGAGCTAAGTAAGATGTCACTTTGAAGGGAAGATGTGCCTGAGCCAAGCCAAGTTATTTTCAATCACCTTATATGCATGTGAAAGCTGGACAATGAACAAGGAAGATCAAAGAACAATTAATTAATTCAAATATGATGTTGGAGAAGAATACTAAAAGTATCACAGACTACCAAAAGTGCAATCAAATCTGTCATGGAAGAAGTACAGCCAGAATGCTCCTCAGAAGTAAGAATGGAAAGACGTTCGAACATGTTATCAGAAGGGACCAGTTCCTGGGGGAGAAAATCATGCTTAGTTAAATAAGAATATCAATGAACAAATACCAACCAAGAGGGAAGAAGTATTCACATCAAAGATCAAACCTATCCCCTCAGTACACAGGGTTCATAGGGACAGGCAACTTAAGACAGTAACTACCAAAAATGTGGGTGGGAGAGCTATGAAGTGGCGGGCTTACAAAATTTTAAGAGTGAGTTTAGTTTCAGAGCGAGGGGGAGGGAAGGGTAGAATCCTCACTGAAAAAATAGAAGATGTGTAACAAAAAGGAGAGAGTAGTTCATTTTACATTATAGAAACAGAGGTCCCTAGGACCAAGGAGGAAGAACATGAGCAGAACAAGGGATCCTAACCAGAGAAGTAGTGACACCAAAAACAAGGCAGACGTGATAGCATACAGAGATAGAGCAGCTGAGGACTCTAGACCCATAGAAAGAGAAAGGCTGTGTATTTTGTATACATGCAAAAAACAACAAGGGAGTAGAGGCAAACACTGTTAACCAATGGTACATGGAAGACATTATAATCATTGTAATGAAACAAATACGAATAGTTGAGTGAAAAATCGATGTTCTGCCATGTAAACTATCACTCAAGTCACAATAGAAGCTTTTTTTTTTTTTTAATTAAAAAAAAAAGTATCCGCGAAAAAGAGGAAGACTGGTATCGAGATGGACATACACAGTGGCTGCTGCAACAATGGATTCAAACAAAACAATCATGGGGACAGCGCATAACCAGGCAGTGTTTGTTCTGCTGTGCTTATAATGTTGCTACAAGTCAGAGTTGATTTGATAGCACTTAACAACAACAGAAAGATTAAACAGGTGAAAATGTTAACTGCGATGGTAATAACTCTATATACACTGTTGTTGTTCTTGTTATTAAATGTCGTGGGTTAAGTTTGGACTCATAGGGACCATGGTTAGGGCTTCTGAGGAGCAGTTGGTTGGTTTGAACCCCCACTTTGTGGTTAGGAATCCAGTGATTATCCTACAGTGCCACATCAGGACTCTCTGTACACACTAGATTGGCCTTTATTTGCACATACACAGGTAAATATTTGTTGAACTTACTGAGCAGACAAGCATATAAAAGACAACCTGGGTACCAGGTAGGTCTCAAAGAAAATCTGGATAACTCCAAAGAGGGCTTTATAAAAGTTACAGAACCAGGTAATAATAATATTTAGATGGACAGGAACCAACAAACCTTATTCCATATAAGAACTAGAGTCAAACTGTTGTACTGGAATAATAGTTTCATATAAGAAGTTCTTTACCGAACAGCAAACATCTTTATTTCAGGTATTTGTGATACTATAACTTCGTGTGCCTTCCAATCCAGGGGCTCATCTTCTGGCACTATATCTGACAATATTCTGGAGCTATTCATACTGTGAACTCCTGATATGGCACTGTAGGATCATCAGGACTGCAAATCATAATGTTGGCAGTTCAAACCTACCAGTCACTCCATGGAAACCCTATATATAGGGTCACTATGAGTCAGAACTGACTCAATGGCGCTAACAACAACAATTCATAATGGTTCAATACTCAATGTTCTGGTGCTGACAGTGTTCCACTGTTATTGGTACAATTTTCAGTTGCTAAACATTGTTGTTGGTGTTGTTAAGTGCTGTTGAGTCGATTCCGACCCATAGCGGTCTGTATAGGGTTTCCTAGGAGCAGCTGGTGAGCATGAACCACTGACCTTGCAGTTCAAAGGACTTTGCAGTCTGATGCATTAGCCCACAGCGCCATACCAAGACTCCTGCTAAACAACAGAAGCGGCTAAACCCATTATGTAGAAAACCATAGCATCAGGGTTAGAAGAAGACTCAGTAACAGTCTGCATTTATGTAGCTGATACAACCTTGCTTGCTGAAAGTGAAGAGGACTTAAAATACTGAAGATCAAAGAGCACAGCCTTTAGTATGGATTGCATCTCAATATAAAGAAAACAAAAGTCCTCACCACTGGACCAATAAACAACATTCTTATCAATGGAGAAGAGACTGAAGTTGTCAAAGACTTCATTTTTCTTGGATCAACCATCAACACTCATGGAAGCAGCAGTCACGAAATCAAATGAAAAAAAACAAAAATAAAAAAGCCCTGAAGAAATCAAACGATGTATTTATTGCATTAGGCAAATCTGCTGCACAAGACCTTTTTAAAGTGGTGAAGAAAACAATATCAGCTTAAGGATTAAGGTGAGCCTGACCCAAGCCATGGTAGTCTCAATAACCTCATATGTATGCGAAAGCTGGACTGTGAATAAGGAAGAACGTAGAGAAGAATTGATGCTTTTGAGTAATGGTGTTGGAGGAGAATATTGAAAGTGCCATGGGCTGCCAAAAGAACTGTGTTGCAAGTGTAGCCAGAGAGCTCCCTGGAGACCAGGATGGCCAGACTTTTTATCTCATACTTCAGACATGTTGTCAGGAGGGACCAGTTACTAGAGAAGAATATCATGTTGGTAAAGTGGAGGGTCAAAGAAAAATAGGAAGCCCCTCAGCGAGATGGATTTACAAAGTGGCAGCATCAATGGGCTCAAGCGTGGCAACAATTGTTAATTGGCCCAGGACTGGGCAAGTGTTTCCTTCTATTGTGTATAGGGTCGCTATGAGTGGGTACTGACACAATAGCACCTAACAACAATAACAAACATTAGTAAGTTTGTTTGTCTGTCTTAGTCTTAGTCTGGAACCTGTCCATCATGGGTGACACTGCTGGCATTCAAAAAACTCGTAGCATAGCTTCCAGAATCACAGCACCCCACAAGCCACCATAGCACCACAAATTGACAAACTTATTTTCAATATCCTCATATGCATGTGAAAGTTGGACAATGAATGAATAAGAACTATAAAAGAATGCATGCTTTTGAGTTATGGTGTTGGAAAAGAATATTAAAAGTATCAAGGACTGCAAGAAGAACCAACAAGTCTGAGCTGGAAGAAGTGCAGCCAGAATGCTCCTTAAAGCCAGGATGGCCAGACTTCGTATCTCATACTTCGGACATATTATCAGGAGGGACCAGTCCCTGGAGAAAAGATTTCACACTAGGTAAAGTAGAGGATCAGCAAAAAAGAGGGAGACTCCCAGCAAGATGCATTCACACACTGGGAGCAGCAATGGGTTCAAGCATAGCAACAATTTACACAGAACCAAGCAGTGTTTCGCTCTGATGTAATAAGGTTGCTATGAGTTGGAACCAACTCAATGTCACCTAACAAGAACAACAACATAACTTAGTGTGGGAGAAAGTAAATGTATGTTACTTCAGGAGCCCTGGTGTGGTAAATACTGAACTAGTAAACAAAAGGAGGGCTGATGAAGCCTACCAGTCACTCTTGAAACTGACTCGACAGTATACATGTTACTTCAGAGACTGATGGAATAAAAAAGTACCATGCAATTTTATAGTATTCACCCGATTAAGAAAAAATACCACCACATAATACAAACTTCTCTACATAATAACAAAGGATACTACATGTCAGCTGTTAATATATAATGAATAGCTCTCATTTCAAATAAATTCTTGTTTCATTAAAAACTGTTTGCAAAATCTTTGCTTAAATAATATACTACCTTAACTCACATTATCCACTGAGCTTCAAATAATAAGCTTCAAATAATAAAATACTTACTGTATTTTACATGTTCATCATTTTTCAATAACTTTCCTTCTATTACTTTAAATTAAGATAACCATTAGTAGTACCTGAAATCCTGGTATGGCCCTGTAGGACAATGCACTGGACCCCAAGGTCAGTTTGAACTGCAAGGTCAGGAGCTCAAACTCATCAGCCTCTCCTTGAAAACACTATGCAGGGTTGCTATGAATAGGAACCTACTCAGTGGCACTTAACAACAACAACATTATTACTGCCAGGATTCAGAGATTTGACACATCATTACCAAAAGATACCAAAGACCCATTACAAGATACCATTTCTCTAATGAAGCATGAATTTAAACTGCATTAGCCTGTGTTTCAATTATGCACTCAACACACATAAGCAGTTGTGGTGCGATGGACCACTTTTACATGATCTTTTTCACCATGGTCTTGGAATTTCCACCAAAAGATTGGATGAGACCATTCAAATGAGGTGCTTGTAGCCCACCAAGATTTGACAGTTTATTGATAATACAAATAAAGTGTATAGTACACTTGCTGGATTGTTGTTGTTGTTAGGTGTTATCAAGTCGATACCAACTCATAGCGACCTTATGCACACTGCCTGGTCCTGGACCAACCTCACAATTGTTGCCATGCTTGAGCCCAGTGATGCTGCCCTACTGTCAATCCATCTCACTGGGGGTCTTCCTCCAGAGATTAAGACCTTGCAAATTATGTGTGTGGAACCATTAAAAGAGGATTGGTCAATTCTGCCACCCCGCTAGGCTTAAAATGGCCCATCACAGAAGTAGAAAGAGGGAATCTCACTAACATCAAGAAAGAATAGCCAGGAATTGATGTGTCTTTCAAGTCCAGTGTACCAGCACTGAGAACCTCCTAGTATAAGGAGACTGACAAGAGTTAACATTGGATAAGATGCAAGAAAGCAAGAAGCCGCAGCAAAGACAATGGTGGTAGAACGAGAAGACCAGTGCAAATGAAGTAGTCTTGGTAGACTTTCCAGCCTACAGTGCAGTTACAGTTGGTAAGTCAACCTATGGAAGGAAAGAGCTGAGTGCCTTAAGGCTTGCTGACAGAGTGGGGTGCAAGACAGGCACTTGTTAGCAGAACTAGAGAGCTTTGCAACATTTGCCCAAGCAAGCATAAAGTTGTGCTAACTAAAGATCTGTATTCTGAGTCATTCCTGATTATGAATTGTAACCTGGGACTTCCTTAATAAATTCCATAATCATGAATTTAGTCTGTGAGCTCTTTGTGGACACTATAACACATTATCAAAACCAGTTAAGAAGTAAAGAATACCATGGGAGGGACAACTGATACAAGACTTGCTTAAAAGGTTTGAGAGAGAAGGTATGTCTGGCCTTCATTAGCATCACAGGAATCAGCCTTGGGCTGTTGATGCTGAAAATGATTAACTGTTCTTTCATTATGAAGTTAGATGAGGAGGTCTAACTTTGCCGTCGTACCATTTTACAGTATACCTAGTGGTGTAGTGGGTTACGAGTTGGACTGCTAATCACAAGGTGGTTGTTGTTGTTGTTGTTATGTGCCATGGAGTCGGAACCCTGCACAGGGTTTCGAGGCTGTAAATCTTTATGGGCGCAGAAAGTCTTCTCTTTCTCCCCCGGAACAGTTGGTAGTTTCGAACTGCTGACCCTGAGGTTAGTAGCCTGATTCGTAACCACTACGCTACCAGAGCAGCAGCTCATATCCACCCTCTAGCTCCAGTAAAAATTTATAGACTTAACAAGCCTATGTTGTTAGGTGCCATCAAGTCAGCACCAACCATAGTGACCCTATGCAAAGCTGAATGAAATACTGTATGGTCCTGCACCAACCTCACAATCATTGCTACATTTGAGCCCCTCGCTGCTGCTACTGTGCCAGTCCATCTCATTGGGGTCTTCCTCTTTCTCTCTGACCCTCCATTTTACCAAACATGGTATCCTTCTCCAAGGACTGGTCTCTCCTGACAATATATCCAAAGTATGACAAAGTATGGCCATCCTGGCATACAGGGAGCGCTTTGGTTGTACTTCTTCCAACACACACTGGTTTGTTCTTTCGGCAGTCCATGGTACTTTTAATATTCTCCTGCAACACCATAACTCAAATGCATCAATTCTTCTACAGTCTTCCTTATTCACTGTCCAACTTTACAGGCATATGAGGTGACTAAAAATACCATGGCTAGGGGCAGGAGCACCTTAACCTTCAAACTGACATCTTTGTCTTTAACACTTTAAAGAGGTTTTATGAGGAAGATTTGTCTAATACAGTACGTTATTTGCTTTCTTGATTCCAGCTTCCATGAGTGCTGAGGATTGATACGGAAAAACGGAAGTCTTTGAAAATTTCAATCTTTTCTCCATTTATTGTGAAGTTAATTATTAGTTCAGTGGTGATAATTTTTGTTTTCTTTATATTGAGGTGGAACCCATACCAAAGGCTGTGATCTTTGATTTTCATCAGTAAGTATCTTAAACCCTCTCTTTGCTTTCAGCAAGAAAGGTTGTATCATTTGTATATTGCAGGTTGCTAACGAGTCTTTCTCCAATTCTGATGCCACGTTTTTCTTCATATAATCCAGCATACAGACTGAATACGTATGGTGAAAGGATACAACCCTGATGCACAGCTTTTCTCATTTAAAATCATTTAGTGTCCCTTTGTTCAAACAGCTACCTCTTGGTGTAAGAACAGGTTCCTCATGAGCACAATTAAGTGTTCTGAAATACTCATTCTCCTCAATGCTGTCCACAGTTTGTCATGAATGTCAAAACTGATGGTCTTTGCATAGTCAATTAAAAAAAGACATCTTTCTAGTATTCTCTGCTTTCAGCCAAGATCCAACTGATGTCAGCAATGGTATCCCTCATTCCATGTCCTCTTCTGAATCCAGCTTAAACCTCTGCAAGTTCTGTCGTTGTATGGTTGAATCCATTTCTCAATTATCTCTACTAAAATTTTGCTTGCATGGGATATTTATTAATAATATTGTCCAATGATTTCCACATTCTGCTGGGTCACCACTCTTGGGAATAGGCAAAAATATGGATCTCTTCCAGTCAGTTGGCCAGGTAGCTGTCTTCTAAATTTCCTGGCATAGATGAGTGAGGGCCTCCAGTGCTTCACTGGCTTGTTGAAAGATTTCAATTTGTATTCCATAAATTACTGGAGTGTTATTCTTTGCCGATGCCTTCAATGCACTTTGGACTTCTTCCTTCAGGATCAGTGGCTCTTGATCATAATCTACCCTCCTGAAATGTTTTTTTTGTTTTTGTTTTTTTTTCTTGTGAACTGAGTGATCATTTACATGGCAGAACATCAGTTCTGCCTTCAGTCAATCATATTTCGTTTCATTGCAATGATTACAATCCCCTCCACACATCATCAGTTAATAGTATTTGAAAAGAATAAGAAAAAGAGCCCATACTAAAGGGGGAGTGGGATTCTTCGATAATTACTGGGGGGTGCGGAAAGAGGTGAGGAGAGGGAGGGGAAGGTGGAGCACAGGGTAGGGAATAGACACAGGATAGTTTGGGTGCTGGTGAGGGGACAATACCCAAGAAGCGGGAGAGGAATGGAAGAACCAGGCGGATGGGAGAACAGTTAGGCAGGTTTGCATGGGTTAAGTGGGAAAGAGGTAAATAATGACGTATGCACAACCCTGGACAACAGGGCTCTGGGATACAGTGACTGAGGCATGGTTGGGATGGGTTAAAGGGGGGAAATAATGTTAAGATGCTTGGCTGTCTTTTGAATCTTGGTTTCCCTTACATACCATTATAAAACAGACACTTGAGGGGGAGAGAAAGGAAAAGCCAGAAATATCACCATAGAAAGCTTGTAAGTCTGTCTTCTGCCTATAACTGATTGGAAAACCTAAAATGGGGCTACAACTTACCCAGTGAAGGAGGCTTCCTGTGGAGTCTCTGCATTGCCTAAAACCAAAGGTAGAATCCTGAACCCCATTCAGAATCTTCTGAGATGGGAAATCTCCAATTTAAAGGACAATCAAACCAGCCTGGAGTGGCTAGAAGAACAGAAGATACTTCTTGAAAGAAAGACTGACAGGAAAAATACAAAACAATTAACAGCAGTCCAACTGATTACTACAAGAACAAGCTAAGCTGCTCACCCAGGAGACATCAAGGCAAGCAGTCGGGTCCCCTTAGGGTAAACCCCCTTCCAAGACTCAAGGGGAATACACAAGCAGATATGCACTCTTGACTGGTGACCACGTTGGTCACTGATACAAGTAAGTGAGGGAAAAACAGCAATGAAGCTGAAAGTTAAGTCCTACCACATCTAACAGACTCCTGTGAACCTGGCTGGAGACCTGGTTGGCCAGCAGCATGCCAAGACTTGAGAACGTCTGGGCCCAGAGTCAGTGACATAGCCACAGAGGACTAGAGTGGAGAACAGACACTTCACAGAAGCACCCAGCTGATAAGAAGAGAGGGCATGTGCATAAAAACACCTACACTTGCAGATAATACCCACTTGACCTGGCTTCAACGGCTGGATGATCAGAACTCAACTACAAGAAAACAGAAAAGAAAAAAAGGAGTAATCTGATACAATTTGATGAACTTGGCCTACATCTATTGATGCAGTAGCTCAAAAGAGGGAACAAATCTTTACAGCAAGGATCATTCCCACGCCCTCGGTACACAGGAAGATAGGGATGGGCAACTTGGACATTGGCTACCTGGGGTTGCTACAAAGGCAGGAAGTGACTGGCTTACAAGCTTTCAAGAGGGAGCCTAGATCCACAGGGCATGGAGGAAGGTAGAATCTCCATTGAGTAGTATCCAATCTGTCTGGGCGGGGCTGATGAAAGGAGATGTGGATAGGACTCTTGTGGTACAATAGTGAATAATTACTATCAGGACTAACTGTGAGGGTTGGTAAATAAAGGTAGATGTTTTGTAGCAAAAGGAGGGGA
>NW_006408594.1:113487-114576 GCF_000296735.1 Chrysochloris asiatica | reverse complement strand
TCTGCATATCTTTTCAAGTGAGAATATCCCTCCCACCTCAGAAGGTTCTGGATGGGGCTCAGAATTCAACCAAAGATCTCATACTCTACAAAGGCTTAACACAGCCGATTTCACTGGGCAAATTGTAGTACCCCTTTTAGGTATTCCACTCAGTTAAAGGCTAAACCCAATCTTACAAGCTTTCTGTAATCGTATTTCCCAATTTCCTTTCTATCCCACTTAAATGTCCATTTTATAATAGTAGACAAGGGAAACCAATATCCACAAGACAGTCAAGCCCCTTAAACAATAATTCCCTTCTTTTACCCATTCAGACGATGTCTCAATCTGTATATCACAGAGCCCTGTTGTTCCAAGGTTGGGTATACATCACTATTTACATCTGTCCCATTTAGCCCGGCAGACCTCTCAAAGTCTTCTCCAACCATCCTTGTTCTTCAACCCCCTTCACCCTTCTTGTGTATTATCCTCCCCCTTCCATGTATGTTGCACTCCCAATCACCCAAGCTATTCATGTGTCTATTCCCTAACCTGTGCCTCCCTCCCATCCGACCCCTGGTAATCATCAAAGAAGTTTTTTTTGTTTAGTTTTGATTTTAGTATGGAAATCTTTTTCTTAAGTGTTTACAATAATGGTCTTATACAATATTTGTCCTTTCTGGGATTGACCAATTTCACGCAGCATTATGTCATCAAGGTTCATCCACCTTGCATATTCCATCTTCCAATTTCACATAGCATTACGTCCACAAGGTTCATCCACCATCCACCTTTTGATGCGTTCTACATCAGTCAATATTTTGCCCATATTGTTGTTGTCATTAGGTGCTATCAAGTCTGTATCAACTCATAGAGACTCTATGCACAACAGAACGAAACACTGCCTGATCCTGGGCTAACCTCACAATTGTTGCCACACTTGAGCCCATTGATGCTGCCTACTTTGCCAATCCATTTCACTGGGGGGTCTTCCTCTTTTTCTCTGATCCACTACCTTACCGAACATGGTATCCTTCTCCAACGACTGGTCCCTCCTGACAATATGTCCGAAGTATGAGAGGCGAAGTTTGGCCATTCTGGCCTCCAAAG
>NW_006408594.1:100263-112672 GCF_000296735.1 Chrysochloris asiatica | reverse complement strand
AGCATATGATCAAGAGCCAATGATACTGAAGGGAAGAAGTCCAAGGTGTATTGAAGGAATTGGCATAGAACAAGGCTCCAGGAACTGATGGAATAATGGTGCCCATAGAATCCTTCCACATTGCAAGTTGAGGGTTTAATTTTTTCTTTACTTCCCTCAGTTTGAGGACTGCTGAGAGTGTTCTTCCATTATGGTTTTCTAACTCAAAGTCTTTGCACATGTCGCTAAAATATTTGACTGTCTTCTTGAGTTTCCTTTTGAAATTTTCTACTGAATTCTTTTACCTCCTCATGTGTTCTATTTGCTTTAACATCTCTACACTGGAGAGCAAACTTCAGAGTTTCCTGACATCCATTCTGGTCTTTTTGTTCGTTCTTGTCTTCTTATTGACCTTTTGCTTTCTTTCTGTATGATGTTCTTGATGTCATCACTCAATTCGTCTGTTCTTTGGTCTTATGTGTCTAACACACCAAATCTGTTCTTGAGATGATCTCTAAATTCAGTTGGGATATATACAAGGTCATATTTTGGCTCTCGTGTACTTGTTTTAATTTTCTTCAGCTTCTGCCTGAACTGGCATATGAGCAACTGATGGTCTGTTCCAGTCTACCCCTGGCCTTGTTCTGGCTGCTGATCTGGGGCTTTTCAACGGTGTCTTCCCACAGATGTAGTCAATTTGATTACTGAGTATTCCATCTGTTGAGATCCATGTATATAATTGTCATTTATGTTGTTTTAAAACAGGTCTTTGCAATGAAGTCACTGGTCTAGCAAAATTCTATCATGCAATCTCCAGCACTGTTTCTTTCATCAATGTCATATTTCCCAACTATTGATCCTTCTTTTGTTTCCAACCTTTGCATTCCAGTCACCAATAATTACCAATACATCTTGATTGCATGTTTGATCAATTTCAGACTGAAGAAGTTAGTGGAATGCTTCAATTTCATCATCACTGGCTTTAGTGATGTTGGTGCATAAATTTGATTAGTACTGGTATTAAATGGTCTTCCTTGTAGGCCATTATGGATATTATCCTATCACAGACAACAATGAACTTCAAGACAGATGGAACAAATTTGATGCGATGCCATTCCTCCTCAATTTGTCATTCCCAGCATAGTAAACCATGTGATTTTCAATTTCAAAATGGCTAATGCCAGACCACTTCATCTCACTAATTCCTAAGATTTTGATGTTTATGTGTTTCATTTCATTTTTGACAGTCTCCAATTTTCCTAGATTCATACTTTGCACATTCCATGTTCTGATTATTAATGGATGTTTACAGCAGTTTCTTCTCAGTTTGAGTTGTGCCCCATCAACAAATGAAGGTCTCAAAGGCTTTACTCCATTCACGTCATCACTGTCAACTCTACTTTGAGGAGGCAGCTCTTCTCCAGTCATATTTTGACCACCTTCCTACTTGAGGGGACTCATCTTCCAACACTGTATAGGACAATATTCTGGTGCCGACAGTGTTCCACTGTTAGTCTTATGATTTTCACTGACTAAATATCCAGAAGTAGTTCGTCTCTCCTTCCTAAACTGTCTTGGTCTGGAAGTTCAGCTGTAATTGGTCCACCATGGGTGACCCTGCTGGTATTTAAAATACCCGTGGCATAATTTCCAGAATCACAGCAACACACAAGGCACCACAGTATGACAAACTGACAGATGAGTGGTTGTGGAAATCCTATACAGGGTCGCTATGCAATGAAACTGAATTGATGGCACACTACTGACACCACAATTCTATAAGTTTATTTGTGGGGTTTGTTTTATTTTTTTAAAAAATGTTAAAGAGAATGGCCCATTTGTAGATTGAATGGTGTCCCCCAAAATATGTGTAAACCTGGTCATGATTCTCAGTATTATGTAATAGTAAACCACTTTGTGCTCTAATTTTCCTGTATGTTGTATATCCTAACCTTTATGATGTTAACAAATCAAGAATACTGGTGGTTATGTTAGTCAGGCAAAATATCACCTACCAGATTACATTTTATCATAAATCAATCTTGACTGAGATATGAAAAAGGTTAAACGAGTGAGCAGAGATAAGAGGAACCTACTAACCTAACAAAGTGCCAGCAGCAGAACACATTCTTTGTACCAGTGATCCCTGTACTGAGAAACTCCTAGGTTCAGGGAAGATTGAATGACAAGGAGATTGAAGGCCTTCTCCCAAAGAAAGCCTACAGCCTTCCCTTGAAGTTGTTTTGAGAATATGAATTCCTGTTATATAACAAACTAGTTTGTCAAAGCCATCCACTGTGGCATTTCTGTTATAACAGCACTAAGTAACCGAGATAAGGTGCTCTGGTAACACTGTTGTTGTTGTTAGGTGCCATCGAGTTTGTACCGACTCATAGAAACTTTATGCACAGAGAACGAAACACTGCACATAGTGGTTACGAATTGGGCTGTGAACATCAAGTTCAGCAGTTCGAAACTACCAGCTGTTCTGTGGGAGAAAGATGAGACCTTTTTGTCCCGTAAAGATTTACAGCCTCGGAAACCCTGTACAGGGTTGTTATGAGTCGGAACCCACTCCACGGCACATAACCACGACCAAGTAAGATGTTGTTGTTAAGTGCTGTCAAGTCAGTTCCGACTCATAGTGACCCTGTACAGGGTTTCTGACAAGTGGCTAGTGAGCTTGAACTACCAACTTCGCAGTTCAAACCGACTTTGCATTCCAGTATATTAACCCACAGCACCACACCAGAACTCCAGCTAAGACATTAGTGGATGGAAATGGACTCGTAAATAACCATGTGAACCTAACAATCATATGGCTTATTATACCGGAAACAACAAATTGAAGATGAATGACATCACATTCATCATCAGAAAGAATACTTTAAGACCTATCTTGAAGTATAATGTTGTCTGTGAAACGATACTATACATACCCCTATACAAGGAAGACAAGTTAACACCATTATTCAAATTCACACTCCAAACACTAAAGTCAGTGATAATGAAAGTGAAGCATTCTACTAACTTCTGCAGTTTAAAATTGATTAAACCAGCAATCAAGATATATTAATAATTACTGGTGATTGGAATGTAAAGGTGGGAGACAAAGATGAAGGCTCAGTAGTTGAAAAACATGACACTGATAATAGAAACAATGCTGGAAATTGCATGATAGAATTTTGCTAAACCAGTGATTTCTTCATTGGAAAGACCTGCTTTAAACAACATAAACGACAATTATACACATGGAAATTCACCAGATGGAATACACAGATATCAAATTGACTATATCTGTGGGAGGAGTCCTGGTGTGGTGCCGTGGGTTAATGCATTAGACTGCAAAGCCATATGAACTGCAAGGTTGGTGGTTCAAGCTCACCAGATGCTCCTTGGAAACCCTATACAGGGTCACTATGGGTGGGAACTAACTAAATGGCACTAAGCAACAACAACACATCTGTGGGAAGACACGGTTGAAAAGCCCAGATCAGCAGCCAGAACAAGGCCAGGGGCAGACTGTGGAACGGACCATCAGTTGCTCATACGCAAGCTCAGGCTGTAGCTAAAGAAAGCTAAAACAAGTCCCCGGGAACCAAAATATGACCTTGTATATATCCCAACTGAATTTAGAGATCATCACAAGAATAGATTTGATGCATTGGACACTAGTGACCAAAGACCAAAAGAGAGTTGTGTGGTGACATCAAGAACATCACACAGGAACAGATTAAAATGGATGTCAGAAAAGACTCTTAAATTTGTTCTCGAGTGAAGAGATGCTACAGCAAATGGAAGAACTGAGGAAATAAGAGTTGAACAGAAAATTCAAAGGGCACCACCACAAGAAGACAAAAGTCAAATATCTTAAGAAATGGGCAAAGACATGGAGTTAGAAAACCAAAAGGGAAGAATATGCACAGCATTGTTGTTTGTTATGTGCCACGGAGTTGGTTCCAACTCATAGCAACTTAGTACAGGGTCTCTGAGGCTGTAAATCTTTATGGCAACAGAAAGCCTCATCTTTCTCCTGCGAAACAGCTGGTAGTTTCGAACTGATAACCCTGAGGTTAGCAGCCCAATTCATAACCACTACGCTAGCAGAGCTCCTAATGCTCAGCATTACTCAAGCTGAAATAGCTGAAGAAAAAAATTCAAGCTTCAACTTTCAGTATTAAATTCTATGGGCAAAATCCAAAAATTTTCAGTCTGCCGTATTGTGGTAGCTTGCATGTTGCTTTAGATTCTGGGTTTGGACAAGAAATAAAGAAGACCATAGAAGAATTGATACATTTGAGTTATGGTGTTGAAGGAGAATCTTAAAAGTACCATGGCCTACCAGAAGAATGACCAAACCATGATGGGAGTAGTACAACCAGAATGCTCCTTAGAAGTCAGGATGGCCAGACTTTGTCTCTCATATTTCAGACATATTATCTGGAGGGACCAGACTCTGGAGAAGGACATCACACTAGGTAAAGAGGAGGACAGCGAAAAAGAAGAATATCTCCAGTGAGGTGAACTGGTACAGTGGCTACAGAAATGGGCTCAAGTCTAGCAATTATTGTAAGGTTGGTACAAGACCACACAGAGTTTCATTCTGCTGTACCTAAGGTCACTATGAGTCAGAACTGACTTGACAGCACCAAAACAAGATGGGCAAAATACTGAAAGATTCAGAAAGCATCAAAAGAAGATGGAAGAAATACACAGAGTAATATATAAAAAAGAAATGATTGGTCTTCAACTATTTCAATAGGTAGCATATGATAAAAAGCCATTAGTACTGAAGGAAGAAATCTAAGGTAAAGTGAAGGCAGTGACAAAGAACAAGGCTCCAGGAACTCATGGAATACAAATTGAAATCTTTCAACAAACTGATGCTGCACTGGAGGCACTCTCTCATCTATGCCAAGAAATCTGAAAGACAGCTATCTTGCCAACTGACTGAAAGAGATCCATATTTTCAGGAGGGATCTATCTGTCTCTGGAGAAGTACATGATGCTTGGTAAAGTGGAAGGTCAGTGGAAAAGAGGAATACCCACAAAGAGAAGAATTCATACAGTGGCAGCAGCAATGGGCTCAAGGACTGTGAGGATGGTAGTGTTTCATTCTGTTGTGCATAAGGTCACTATGAGTTGGAACCAACTCAATGGCACCTGACAACAAAAAACTAAGACAGTCCCCTCAAATAAAGCCAACCCAATTGTAACACAAAGGATGAACAGAAAACGAAGAAGTTAACAAAGTGCTATTCCTTAACATTGTTGTTGTTGTTAAGTGCCGTGGAGTCGGTTCCGACTCATAGCGACCCTGCACAGGGTTTCCGAAGCTGTAAATCTTTATGGGAGCAGAACGCCTCATCTTTCTCCCACAGAACCTCTGGTAGTTTCGAACTGCTGACCTTACAGTTCACAGCCCGATTCGTAACCACTACGCTACCAGAGCTCCTTAACATACATGCTTTTTAAATAGATTAAAGAAAGGAACATCTATATCCAGTCAAGAGATCAGATGACGTATTGCATTGGGCAAATCTGCTGCACAGGAACTTTTTAAAGTATTGAAGTGCAGAGATGTCAGCTTGAGGACTAAGGTGTGACTGACCCAAGCCATGGTATTTTCAGTAGCCTCATATGGATAAGAAAGCTGGACAGTGAATAAGGAAGATCGTAGAAGAATTGATGCCTTTGAGTTGTGGTGTTGGAGGAGAATACTGAAAGTGCCATGGACTGCCAAAAGAACCAATAGATCTGTTTTGGAAGAGGTGCAGCCAGAGTGCTCCTTGGAGGCCAGGATGGCTAAGCTTCGTCTCTCATACTTTGGATATGTTGTCAGGACGGAACAGTCGCTGGAGAACGATGTCATGCTGGGTAAGGTGGAGAATCAGAGAAAAAGAGGAAGACCCCCAGCGAGATGGATTGTCCAGGTGGCATCATTGATGGTGCCAAGTGTGGCAGCGGTAGTGAGATTGGCCCAGGATCGGACATTGTTGCGTTCTGCTGTACATGGGGTCGCTATGAGTTGGTTCCGACTCGATGGTACCTGACAACAACAACATATCCATAGTGACCTGAGTCATGGTTGTGGTCAGCCACAATAAAAGAAAAAGCAATATGAAAAACTATGTTAATGTGTGTTCAATTCAGAATTTATTTTAATAGCTTAGCATGGATTAAGTTCCACTATTTGTATGATCTTTAAGGCACTTAATGAGGTCACTTAAGAAAATACACACACCCCTATATACATATACACACCTATACATATATACATGCATACATACACACACCCCTATAGACATATAAACACACCATATACCCTATATACACACACACCCCTATATACATATACATGCATACACACAACCCCTACATATACATACACACACACACATATACATATACATACACACACACTACTATGCCCTTGTGGTACAGTAGTTAAAGCGCTCATTTGCTGAGAGGTCAGTACTTGGAACCCACCAGCCACAACATAGGAGAAAGATGTAGTAGTATGCTGCCATAAAGATTTATAGCCTTGGAAATTCTATGGAGCATTTCTTCTCTGTTCTGAACTGTAACAGAATTAACTTGACAGAGAAGTCAAATGTAAGCAAAACCAGAGAGAAGTTTTATCATACTATATGTACACTGAGGAGTCCTACTGGTGTAGCATGTTGTACAATTGCAAAAGCAGCAGTTCAGACCCATCAGTACTTGGCAGGAGACAGATCAGGCCTTCTGCTCCCATAAAGATTTATGGCCTCAGAAACCCTATACAGGGTCACTATGAGCTGGAACTGATTTCATGTCACACAGCAACATTAAGAAGATTAATTTCTCTAGCCAACACTACTCTCTACTAATTTTGAAATAGCTCACATAAAATCACCCTACTAAACTATGAAAATCTAGTGGACAATTTCCAACAATTTTGAGATATAACCATCATGGGTATGGCACTGTGGGTTAATGTGCTGGAGAGTAAAATCGGTTTGAATCACAAGGTCAGCAATTCAAACTCACCAGCTGCTCCTTGGAAACCCTCTACAGGTCACAATGGGTCGGAACCAACTTGACAGCACTTAACAACAACAAACCCAATACTTGAATGCCCCGAAATTTTACTCACTGTAAAACTCGTATAAAAAAAGGTAAGAAAGAACATAACACTTCTCTCAGATTATATATTGTCAAGCAAAATGTAAATAAATGTTAAGTTATATCTCAAATAAATATTCTTTGAACTATATCAAGCATAAAATAAATTTTAAATTGCCAAAAGAAAAAAAAATCTATCATGTTTTAGTGTTGTAAATGTATAATTTTACAGAGTCCAAGATCAAACTATCTTTTTCATCAAAGGAGCTCCATTTCTTGACTGTTAATTCCCATATGATCACTAGGAGCCAGAACAAAAACAACATGGGGGCAGGGTCATCTCCCACAGCCCATCTGTCTCCCTCTCTTGTTGGCTTGATTCCATCTCATCTTTTCTTCACCACACCCCCTTTTTGGGCTGTTTGCCTTCTGCTGGTGCCAAGCAGCATATGAAACTAGAAGTAATAGCACAAAATGTATTAGAGAAATGAAAGCTCAGATAGACAGTTGACAACTCTAAAAAGTACACACTAGAAGGATTCCTTATTATCTCCCATGATTAAGAGTCAGTTTTACATAACCAAATGCTATGGTTCTTCTAAAAATAAAAAACAAATTTTGTATAAAAGTTGTTCTTAATTTCCTTTAAGCTACTGTGCTTTCTTTTAGCTGAAGGCAGACTTTGTTTTTTTTTTTAAAGTTTTTATTGTGAATTGAGTGATAGTTTATATGGAAGAACACTGGTTTTATACTCAACCAATTGTATTTTGTTTCATTACAATGATTACAATCTCCTCCATGCACCGTCAGTTAACAGTATTTGCCTTTACTCCTTTTTTCTAAAATGTACACAAAACACGCAGGAATATATAATCGTTTAAACAACTGAAGGGCACATTTTGAAAGTCAGCCTCCTGCCTACTTGTTCACAGCCTTTCTATTTACACAAGTCTACAGTCCTCTGTTCTCTCCTTGATTTTTCATTTCCTTGATTTATTTTCAGTACAGTAGGTAAACCTAAGCAGATAAATTCACAATAACTCAACTAGTATTTGCTGATTTGCCAAAGCACACCTTGCACAGTAATCTGTACATGTGCTTGACTGTATTCCCAGTACTAGGTTTTGTTGTAGAAGGTGACAAATGCAATGTTCCTGCTCTAACATCCCCATCACCTCCTGATGCCTTCAAAACTACCAAGATTTCTAGCGATGGCAAAGAAAAGGCTGTTCTACTCTTTCTTCATCTTGAAAATCATCCCAAACCCAGAAGCATAAAAAACAATTAAAAATGTACCTCAAAATAAAATACAATCGCTTATTTTCCAAGAAAACACCAAATAGCGGATGACTCCGGTGCAGCGGGAGGGCCCAGAGGCCCTGGGACCAGGGGGCGGGAGCCCACGGTGGCTTCCGTGGAGGCTTCGGCAGTGGTCTGCAGTCCTGGGTCGCGGCCGTAGTAGGGGCCGTGGCAGAGGCCGCAACCTGGGCCTGCTGGGTTGTCTGCTCAAGGACATGAAGATCAAGTCCCTGGAGATTTACCTTTTCTCCCTGCCAATCAAGGAGTCTGAAATCATTGACTTCTTCCTGGGAATGTCACCCAAGGACAAGGTTTTGAAGGTCATGTCTGTGCAGAAACAGATGCACGCTGGCCAGCAGACCTGGTTCAAGGCATTTGTCGCCATTGGGGACTACAATGGTCATGTCGGCCTAGGCGTCAAGTGTTCCAAGGAGGTGGCCACAGCCATTCGCGGGGCTATCATCTTGGCCAAGCTATCCATCGTCCCTGTGCGGCGAGGTTACTGGGGGAACAAAACTGGCAAACCCCACACAGTTCCTTGCAAGGTGACCGGCCGCTGTGGCTCTGTCCTGTTGCATCTCATCCCTGCGCCCAGAGGCACTGGCATTGTCTCAGCCCCTGTGCCCAAGAAACTGCTGCTGATGGCTGGTATTGATGATTGTTACACCTCGGCAAGGGGCTGCACTGCCACCCTGGGCAACTATGCCAAGGCCACCTTTGATGCCATCTCCAAGACCTACAGCTATCTCACCCCTGACCTCTGGAAAGAGACTGTGTTCACAAAGTCTCCTTACTAAAAGTTCACTGATCACCTTGTGATGACCCACACCAGAGTCTCCGTGCAGAGGACCCAGGCTCCAGCCGTGGCAACCACATAAGAGGCTTCGATAAAAGAGAAATAAAAGTGAATTAAGCCTGAAAAAAAAAAATACAATACAATATATGAAGATGGAAAGCACACGGAAGAGTGCTATGCCACATTACAAATGACTGCTAATTCTCTGACCCTCCATCCTTTGATAGGTAGGGTATATTTTCTCTTCTCTTGACTCAGAACTGGCCTTGAAAAAATGGAGTACGGTAGAAGTAATGTCATGCCAACTCCAGGTCTAGACATTAAGACTAGCAATGCCCACCTTGGTTTTTTTTGTGTCCCCATGTAAAAAGTTCCCAAGAAGAGATGACACAGAAAGGAAGAGAGGTACAGCTGAGTCTAGTTTTCTGGATAATTCCAGCAAGGTGCCAAACATGGGAACAAAGCCATCTTGGACCCTCTATAAAAGTCCAGTAACTTGCTGAATACTACACCAAATGATTCCAATTAATCACCATGTGTGGCAAAAGAATTACCACACTCAGTCTGCCCAAGTGCCTCACCCATAGAGCTGTGAGATATAATACATGGCATCAGACTTCTTACCAGCAACATTAGAAACTAAAAGAGACTGGGATAATGCCTCCAAATTCTGGAGAAAAAACTTTATTTCAAACTAGAATTGCTTGCATAGTCAAGTGTAAGGACTTTATAAATACCAAAAATTTTAAATCCCAAGCAACTTTTCAGGCAAGTTACTTCATGATATGCTCCACCAAAACGAGGGACCAGGAAAGAAAAAGACATGAACTCCAAGTAATAGCTGTTCTAACACAAGAAAAATATAAATAGAATTCCCAGGATGAAGGTGACGAGCAACAACCTACAAGCAAGCCAGAAAGTCCCAAGTCTAGAGCAGAGCAGGAGTACAAGAGGCTTCAGGAGGAATATCTCCAAGGGGGGAAACTGATCAAATACTTAATGGGTTTAAGCCATGCAGAAATTGTATGTGAGACCATCAAAAGGTATGACAGAATTAGAAGAAGGGCTTAAAAGGAAAACCAGAAAGTTTTAAATGAGACATTTATCAACTCCAGAAAAAATTAAAAATTATACAAAAATAGGAAAGGAAAACAAAATCATAATAATACTATGATTAAATCATGAATACACATTTATAATAATGTTAATACTGAGTAAGAATTTAAGCAAAAATTATGATACAACCTCACTGAGTAAATGGCAGAAAGGAAGGGAGTTTTAAGAGAACTAAATTTTATTCTAAAACAGTCAGTTGTTGTTAGGTGCTGTCAAGTCAATTTTTTACTTTAAACGACATCATGTGACAGAGTAGGCACTGCAGTCAATAGATGGAGTCCTCCTGTGGCACTGAGGATAAGCACTGGACTGCTAATTGCAAGGTTGGTGGTTCAAGGCCACCACACAAGGAGTCCATATGCATATTCATAGTGGTGGTTGGTGGTTATGTGCCATGGAGTTGGTTCTGACTCATAGCAACCCTGTACAGGATTACCAAGGCTATCCATCTTTACGGGAGCAGAAAGTCTCATCTTTCTCCCGCGGAACAGCTGGTAGTTTCAAACTGCTGACCTTAAGGTTTGCAGCCTCATTTGTAACCATTATGCTATCAGAGCTCCTTATGCATATTCATAGTCTATGCATATTCAGAAACACAGAGGTAAATAAATACCAAAAGAAACAAGAATTTGAAGTGGTTGCCTCAAATTAGTAAGATGATGGAATGTAGATTCTATGTTGTTGTTGTTATGTGCCGTGGAGTCGGTTCCGACTCATAGTGACCCTGCACAGGGTTTCTGAGGCTGTCAATCTTTACAGGAGCAGACTGCCTCACCTGTCTCCCGCGGAACAGCTGGTAGTTTCGAACTGCTGACCTTGTGGTTCGCAGCCCGAGACAGTTATATAGTTCTTAGGAGTCCAGGTGTGACACTGTGGGATAAAACACTGGACTGCAAAGTCGGTTTGAAACACAAGGTCACCAGGGAATCAATAATCCAAGCTTTTCCTCTCCCCACTACAGAACTGATAATGGTACCTTATATCACAATCTCTTCAATTACAATAGTACAAGTCCTTTCATTTACTTGTTTAATTTCTCACCACTCCCCTTTATGCACTCTACATTCCAATCCTTGTTGTTAAGTGCCTTCGAGTAAGTTCCAATTCACAGCAACCCTGTATAGGGTTTCCAAGGAGCAGCTGGTGGATTGGAACTGCCAACCTTGTAGTTAGCAGACTAGTGCTTATCCTACGCACCACACCAGCACTCCAGCCCTATACACCTGTTACGCTGTTCTCTACTTGTGAATGCCTAGGATTGTTTCTCTTTTGCTATCTATCCCTTCTCTCTCTAACTTATCCCCTTTCAGCAGGCTGGGCTTCTACAAGATCCCAGTCTGGCTCCAATCACTGCAATATTAAAATTGTATTGACCTGCACGTCCCCCCACACACAATTGCAAATTCATTAAGAGAACATCGTTTTATTGCCTAATTTGTCAAGTTCGTAGTTGATATGATACCTGCACAGAATAAAACTCAAAAATGTTTGTTGATTACTCACTATATTAACCTCATAGCAACCACATCATACAAAGTCTGCACAGACAGAAGAAAAAGAGGGTTCGCTCACAGTTAGGAATCTAAGTTTAAACAAAAATATTAAGAGGATTGGGGCAAGTTCCTGAGAGAGGTAATAATAATGTTTGAGAACAGTTTTTTAAATGGATAAGACTCTCTTAAGTTTTTACTCAGTCAGTAAATATTTACTGAGTAGCTACCACATGCCAGGTATCATTCTGGGTGTTGGGGCACTACTACAGTATACACAACAAGTTTTTGTTCTCGGGGAGCTTACAAATTTACCAGGAGACTGAACTGCATGAAAAAAAAACTTGGATGTAAGGAAGTGCAGGGTATATTCTGAAAAGTTGTCCTGTTTAACAAATCGCATGATTCAAGTTCAGAAATGATTTGAGATGTACCTGGAACAGCAAGCCAAGGTCAGCTTGCAGAGTACCTTGTTGTTGTTGTTAAGTACCATGGAGTCAGTTCCGACTCATAGTCGGAACAGGGTTTCCAAGGCTGTAAATCTTTATGGGAGCAGAACGCCTCATCTTTCTCCTGCGGAACCGCTGGTAGTTTCGAACTGCTGACCTTGAGGTTAGCAGCC
>NW_006408594.1:98023-100098 GCF_000296735.1 Chrysochloris asiatica | reverse complement strand
TGCTTTAGTGAACTTAGAAGTGGAGCATGAGCTAGATCGGAAAGAAAGTGCACAAGGTATGAAAAAAGGTTACCAAATCTCTCACATACGGACAACTGAAGTATTTCCCACCTGTAGGATTAGCACTGGACAGCTAACCACAAAGTTAGTGGTTCAAAGCCACCAGTTGCTCCTTGGAAATCCTAGACAGGGTTGCTATGAGTCGGAACCGACTTTACGGCACTTAACAACAACAACAACACAGAGCAATAGAAAAGTGGTAAGACTGCACCCTGTCGAAAGCGGAAAATTTGCAAGACCCGCAAAACAAGGCAATTGCTTTGAATTCTGGCTGTCACAGTTCTCATTTTGTCAGGAAACCCTACACAGAGTCACTATGGGTCAGAAATTACTTGAATGCAGTTAACAACACCAACAAATTAGCATAGAAAGAAGTTTGCACCCCAACCAAGAATAGTACCTAACAGAGAATTGTTGTTATGTGCCGTGGAGTTGGTTCCAACTCACAGTGACCCTGCACAGGGTTTCCGAGGCTGTAAATCTTTACAGGAGCAGAAAGCCTCATCCTTCTCCCGCGGAGCAGCTGGTAGTTTCAAACTGCTGTCCTTGCGGTTCGCAGCCCGATTCGTAACCACTATGCTACAAGAGCTCCTTTATCAGAGAGTGGATACTCAAATATTTGCTGAACTAATGAGAAAATTGAGATGAGACAGGATGTGTTTGTATTTGGTTGAAGGGGACGAAGGAGAAGGAGGTGACAAAAACCACTCGAAAATGTTAAGCCAGAATTACTGTGGATGGTGATTCTGCTAATAGAAAGCTGGGGGGAAACAAAGGAGCAATTTTATCTGGGGATGATGAATTTAATTTTGGCTGGAACCATAAGTCAAAGAACGTCATTGGGTTTCCATTAGGTACATGATAAGGAAAACACGGAAATGAGGATAGAATGAGAAAAACAAAATAAAGGAAAATATTACAAAAACAGGAAGAGAAAAGTAGGGAAAATTATGAAAAACAGGTAGAGATTATGGATTATATGTGACAAACTGCTATCAAACGTGACCCAGTTGATAACTGGGAATTCCTTGGTCTCAGATTGCCTACATGGAATCTTAGACCATCCCTCAGACTCCTAAAATTATCATATACAGCTGAGTATCTAATTACATATCAGCATTTTCTACTTACACTATTTCAGAAGAAGCTCAGTAAAGCTGTAACTTTATAATACTGAGGGAATACCAGCTGTCCCCAAAGTTAAAGACACAAGTAAGCTCGAGGATTTAAATGAAGGGACATGAACTCACCAGCTGAAAGCAGCAAAAATAAACTTAAAAAGATTCGAGTAAAATATTACCTTATCCCCAGGCTCACCCCTTTTCTACTAAGTCTCTATACCATATCACACAAGGCTCTGCCAGATGTTCATAGCCTACATTGTTGACAAATGCCATGGAGTCAGTTCACTGAGTCAGTTTCAACTCAACTTCATACAACAGAATGATACACTGCATGGTCCTGTGCTACCCTCACAAACATTATGTTTGAGCCCATTATTACTGCTACTATGTTAATCCATCTAGTTGGGAACTGTTCTCTTTTTAGTGAAAAAAAGTAAACCCTCACTTTACCAAGGAGTCCTGGTGTGACACTGCGGGTTAATGCGTCAGACTGCAAAGTCGTTTGAACTGCAAAGTTGGTGGTTCAAGTTCACCAGCTGCTCCTTGGAAACCCTATACAGAGTCACAATGGGTCAGAATTGAATCGATGGGACTTAACAACAACACTTTACCAAAAATGATGTTCTCTGAGGACTGATCCTTCCGGAAAAAGAAATGAAGTCTCACCATTGTCACCTCTAAGAAGCAATCCAGCCCTACTTTTTAAAATACAGATTTGTTTGTTAACATTCTTTGCCAACACCATAGCTGAAATGCATCGATTCTTTCACAACCTTCTTTATTCATTCCTTATTCGTATGTAGCTGTTGCATGTATATGAGGCAAATGAAAAAAACCATGACTTAGATCAGGCACACCTTAGTCCTCAAATTAACAGTTTGCTCTTAAACA
>NW_006408594.1:94661-97553 GCF_000296735.1 Chrysochloris asiatica | reverse complement strand
TTCTTTGCTTTTAGTCAAAATCCATCTGACATCAGAAATGATACCACTAGTCCCACGTATTCTTCTGAATCCGCTTGAATTTCTGGCAGTTCTCTGTCAATGTATCACTGAAACAATTTCTGAATTATCTTTAGCAAAAGTTTACTTGTATAGGATATTCATCATACTGTTAAAGGATTTTCACATTCTGTTAGATCACCTTTCTTTGGAATGGGCACAAATATGATTTCTTCTTATCAGTTGTCCAGATAGTTCTTTCAAATTTCTTGACACAGACAAGTGAGCCACCAGTGCTGCATCCGTTTGTTGAGACATTTCAGTTTGCATTGCACCAACTCCTGGAGTCTTGGTTTTTGCCAATATCTTAAGTGCTGCTTGGACTTCCTCCTTCAATATCATCGGTTCTTGACCATATGCTAGCTACCTCTTGAAATGGTTGAATACTGACCAATTATTTTTGGTACAGTGATTCTGTGTATTCCTTCCATCTTCCTTTGATGTTTCCTGCATTATTCAATATTTTGGTCTTTGTTGGTAAATGCCACTGAGTCGGTTCTGACTCACAGCGATCCTGTATAGGGGTTCTGAGAAGCAGATGGTGGGTTTGAACCACCAACCTTGTGGTTTGCAGTCCATTGCTGATCCTACAGTATCACACAACTTGAAGCTTAAATTTTTTCTGTAGTTATTTCAGCTTGAAAAATATCGAGTGTGTTCTCCCCTTTGGTTTTCTGATAATGGATCTTTGCACATATTTCATTGTAATGCTTTACTTTGTCTTCTGATGCTGCCCTTTAAATTTTTCTAGTCAGCTCTTTTACTTCATCATTCCTTCCTGTCACTTTAGCTTCTCTATGTACAAGATCAAGTTTCAAAGTTTCTTTTGACATCGTTTGCTCTTTTCTTTTAATGTCATTCCAGAGCTCTTCTTGGTCTTCGGTCATTAGTATCTATCAAATCTGTTCTTGAGATGATCTTGAAATTCAGGTGGGATGCGTTCAAAGGTCATGTTTTGACTCTCATGAACTTGTTTTTAAATCTTCTTCCACTTCAGCCTGAACTCCATATGAGCAACTGATAGTCTGTTCCAAAGTCAGACCCTGGGCTTTTTTTACAGCTGGTAATACAGAGCTTTCCTGGCATCTCTTCCCACAGACACAGTCAGTTTGATTTCTGTGTATTCTATCAGGTGAGGTACATAAATATGTTGTTGTTAAGTGCCATCTAGTTGGTTCTGACTCACAGCAACCCTGTATAGGGTTTCTGAGAAGCAGCTGGTGGGTCTGAGCCATCAACCTTGAGATTCAAACTGACCTTACAGTCCAATGCTTATCCTACAGCACCACACCAGTCGTCTTTTGCATTAAGAAAGGTATATCCAATGAATAAATCATTAGTCTTTCAAAATTCTATTATATAATCTCCAAAGTTGTTTCTATCCCCAAGGCCGTATTTTCCAACTACTGATCCTTTCTCCTTATTTTCAACTTTCACATTCCAATTACCATTTTAAGCAATGCATCTTTATTATATGTTTGATCAATTTCAGACTGAAGAATCTGGTTGTTGTTAAGTGCTGCCCAGTTGGTTCTGACAGATAGTAACCATACGGTTTCCAAGGAGCACCTGGTGGGTTGGAACCACTGACCTTTTGGTTACCAGTCCAGTGCCACTTCAGGAGTTAGTACAATTCTTCGATTTCATCATATTGGTTTTAATGGCTGGTATAAATTTGAATAACAGTAGTATTAACTGAACTTCCTTGTAGGTATATGATATTATCTTGTCACATACAACACTGTATTTCAAAACAGATCCTGAAATGTTCTTTTTGACAATGAATGTGATGCCATTAACTCTTTAATTTGTCGTTTGTAGTATAGCAATCATTGAAGGGATTGGCAAAAAAATGAGGCCCCAGAAACGGGTGGAATACAAATTGAAACCTTCAACAAACTGTTGTGGTACTGGAGGCACTTACTCATCTCTGCCAAGAAATGTGGAGGACAGCTACCTGGCCAACTAATTGGAAGAGATCCATGTTTGTGCCCATTCCAAAGAGCAGTGATCCAACAGAATGCAGAAATCATCAGACAAAATCATTAATATTGCATGTAAGTAGACCTTTGCTAAAGATAATTCAAAATTGGTTGCAACAGTACATTGAAAGGGAACTGCCAGAGGTTCAAGTTGGATTCAGACAAGGCTGTGGAACAAGCGATATAACTTCTGATGTTAGATGGATCCTGGCTGAAAGCAGAGAAGACCAGAAAGATTTTGCCTGTGCAAAAAGACTTTCGACTGTGGATCATGACAAGCTATGGACAACATCGCCGAGAATAAATATTCCAGAACACTTAACTGAGTTAATGAGGAACCTGTACATACACCAACAAGCAGTTTTTCAAAAAAGAACAAGGAACACTGAGTAGTTTAAAATTAGGAAAGGTGTGTGCTGGGGTTATATTCTTTCAATCATACTTATTCAATCTGTATGCTGGACAAATTATCCAAGAAGTTGGATTGTATGAAGAAAAGTGTAGCATCAGAGTTGGAGAAAGACTCATTAACAACCTGCGATATGCAGATGATACAAACTTACTGGCTGAAAGCAAAGAGGACTTAAAATACTTACTGGTTAAGATAAAAGACCACAGCCTTCAGTATGGGTTGCATTTCAATGTGAAGAAAACAAAAAGCCTCACCACTGGACCAATAAATAACATCATGATAAATGGAGAAAACACTGAAGTTGTAAAAGTCTTCATTTTGGTCTGATCAACCATCAACACTCAGGAAGCAGCAGTCAAGAAATCAAACAATGTATTGCATTAGGCAAATCTGCTGCACAAGACCTCTTTAAAATGTTGCAGAGCAAAGATGTCAGTTTAA
>NW_006408594.1:93028-94486 GCF_000296735.1 Chrysochloris asiatica | reverse complement strand
TTGATACATTTGAGTTATAGTGTTGGCAGAGAATATTATAAGTACCATGTTTTTTGTGTTATGATATTGGCAGAGAATATTATAAATACAGGAAAATAACTTTCTGGTATTCTCTGCTTTCAGCCAAGATCCTTCTAACATCAGCAGTTATATCCCTTGTTGCTAAGCCTTGTCTGGATCCAACTTGAACCACTGGCAATTCCCCTTCAATGTACTGTTGCAGCCGATTTTGAATTATCCTTAGCAAAGTTTTGCTTGCATGCAATATTAATGATTTTGTCTAATGATTTCTGAATTCTATTAGATCACCTCTCTTTGGAATGGGCACAACATGTTGCTTTTTGTCAAAAGAACAAACAGATCTGTGCTGGAGAAAGTACAGCCAGAATGCTCCTTAGAAACCAGGATGGCCAGACTTCGTCGTTATCAAAAGGTACCAGTCCCTGGAGAAGGACATCTAGTTTGGTAGAGTGGGTGATCAGCGAAGAGGAGGAAGATCCCCACCCCCCGCCCCCCAATGAGATGGACTGGCACAGTGGGCTCAAGCATAGCAACAATTGTGCGGATGGCACAGGGCCTGACAGTGTTTCGTTCTGTGTGTTATGAGCTGGTATAGACTTGACGGCACCTAACAAAAACAAAGCAAACAACATGAATGTCTGATTCAAATGTCTAATATCAGTCTATCTCTGTTCACTAATGCCTAGGATATCGATCTTTATAAGTTCCATTTCGTTTCTGATGAGTTCTGATTTTCTCAGATCCATATTTTGTACATTACACATTTCTAGTATCAATGGATGTTTGTATCTATTTCTTCTCACTTGGAATTGTGGCTCCAAAGCAAATGAAGGTCCCCAAACTTTTGCTCTAACCACATCATCAATGTCATCTCTACTTTGAGAAGGTAGTTCCCCAGTCATATTTAGAGTGCTTTCCAAACAGAGGGGCTCATCTTCTGGCACTACATCGGCCAATGTTTTTGTTGCTATTCATAAGGTTTCCAGTGCCTAACCATTCAGAAGTAATCCATCGCTCCTCCTTCCTAATCTGTCTTAGTCTGAAAGTTTCACTGAAACCTGTCTACCAAGGGTGACTCTATTTGTAATTAAAATACCAGTGGCATAGCTTGCATCACCACAGCAACACACAGCCACCATAGTATGGCAAACGGGCAATGCATTACAGAATAACCTATTGGTGTGGGTACACATGGGAATAGTTTTCTCTTAACTGATCAGTACAAACTGCCATTCAGTCTCAAGTCAGCAAATAATATCTTCTGGGATATACTTGATGTTCACTAAGTCACTCAAAAATATGTATTGCAAACTGGAACCAGACAAGGATGCCCTTTGTCCCCACTCCTATTCAATATTGTGCTAGAAGTCTTAGCAAGAGCTATACGGCAAGACAGGAAAATTAAAGGCATCCAAATTGGCAAAGAGGAAGTAAAAC
>NW_006408594.1:87915-89898 GCF_000296735.1 Chrysochloris asiatica | reverse complement strand
TCTTCAATTAATGGGCACTTTGGCTGTCTCCATCTTTTTGCTATTGTAAATAGTGCTGCTATGAACATTGGTGTGCATATATCTACTCGTGTTATTGCTCTTATTTCTTGTGGGTAAATACCAAGTAGAGGAATTGCTGGATCATAATTGATGGACATTTAAAATCTACAAGCTGTGTATAATAGTCCTGACAAAATTTAAATATGATCTCAACATTTTGTGTACTTCCCCCCACCCCCACCAAAATTACACTTGAGAGGTAAACACAAACTACAGTAAATCCATGAGTAAGGAAAGCTATAGTGAAATACATCTACTAAGGAAGGCATTGTGTGCCTGCAGTCTAAATTGGCTAACAGGTGCAGTTAAAAGGCTGGCTGGCTGTGTACTGTCAAGTCAGTTTCAACTCATAGTGACCAAGTATAGTGTTTCTGAAGCTGTAAATCTTTATGGGAGCTTAAAGTCTCATCTTTCTTCTGCAGAGTATCTGGTGGGTTTGAACTGCTGACTTTGCAGTTATCAGCCCAGCACAAAACCATGCCACCAGGACTCCTTGTGCAGTTAAAACAGTGGCTGTCAAATGGCAGCCTCAGTAAAAGACTGCCACTTTTCCATATAAAAACTATGAATCCAGGGACAAGAAAAAAAAAAGTAAAAAAATTCCTTATTAATAAGCCCATTTTATCACTCAGTCTCATAATAACTGCCACTAAGTTAAGGTAGGGGAGAAATGGGTAAGACACAGAGGTCAGTAAATAAAAGACCAGAGTCATCAGGCTTCAAAAAATCAATGTTTAATCCAGGAATTTAATCCACTGCCAGAACAAGAAGTTTTCCAATGTCCTACATGGTTGCCATTGTTGTTAAGTGCCATTGAGTCGGTTCTGACTCACAGCAACCCTATATATAAGGTTTTCGAGGAGCGGCTAGTGGGTTGAGCTGTAGACCTTGTGGTTCACAGTCCAGTGCTGATCCTACAGCGCCACACCAGGAGTCCCTAGTGTAGTGCTACAGGATCAGCAACGGACTGGTAACTACAAAGCAAGCAGCAGCTTCTCGGAAACCCTATACAGGGTCACTATAAGTCGGACCCAACTCAATGGCACTTAACTAACAACAAGGTCCAGCGAAAGTTAAGTGTTGGACTGCTACCCGCAAAGTTAGCAGTTCAAAACCATCAGCCATTCCACAGCAGAAAGATGAAGCAGTCTGCTTCTGTAAAGATATTGGAAACCCTTTGGAGCAGGAATGGAGAAACAAAGACCAAATGACTAGAGATTTGGGGAAAGGGAATAAAAGCTTAATTTTATGTTTTAAGTAACTTGTAAATGGATGAAACTGATTTTAGATAGTTTTTTCCTTATCTTCAGCAGTTCATCTCCTATAGTTCTGGTTTGGTGCTGTGGGTTAATGAACTGGACTGCAAAGTCAGCTTGAACCACAAGGTTGGTGATTCAAGCTCACCAGCTGTTCCTCAGAAACCCTATACAGGGTCATGATCAGTCAGAATCGACTCGACAGCACCGATTCAATGGTACATAACAACAACAACAACAACAGAAGACTTCAATTAATCACAGTAACCTTTCTCTTTAAATTCTTCTAGCATTTATAGACTGTAATATGCAATCTAACACTGGGATTATATGCTTCCCAGATGTACTTTAAAAATCTGTTTCCTTGTGCATGAGTATCTAACTGAGTAGACTGTAAACTCTTCAATTACATGGACAGTCCTATAGAGAGATGACATGGAATGCGGAAATCATCGGACAATCTCTTTGATATCCCATGCAAATCAAGTTTTACTAAAGGTAATACAGAAACGGCTGCAAGCATACATTGACAGAGAACTTCCAGAGGTTCAAGCCAGATTCAGAAGAGGCTGTGGAATGAGGGACATCATTGCTGATGTTTGATGGATCTTGGCTGCAAGCAGAGAATATCAGAAAGATGCTTACCTGTGCTTTATTGATTATGCAA
>NW_006408594.1:84133-87010 GCF_000296735.1 Chrysochloris asiatica | reverse complement strand
GAGGCTTTCTACTCCCGTAAAGATTTACACCCTCAGAAACCCTGTACAGGGTCGCTATGGGTCGGAACTGACTCGACGGCACTTAACAACAACAACAACCACAACCACATCAGGGCTCCAATATCACACCTGTTGCTGTTAAGTGCCTTTGAGTCAATTCCAACTCATAACAACACTGTATACAGTTTCCGAGGAGCGGCTAGTGAGCTTGAACCACCAACCTGCAGTTCAAACCAATCTTGTAATCCAATGCAATAACCCAAAGTGCTGCACCAATATCCCACTAGAATTTAGTAAGTGGTATTTTATTAACGGCTAGTTATAATGTGACTTCTCTAGTCATCTTTTTGTGCTCTCTTACCTTAAAATAAGAGCCCCAGGAGTATAGTAGAATACTATACTATGTGGGCTGCTAACCACAAGGTCAGCAGTTTGAATCTACCAGTAGTTCCAGGGGAGAAGAGTTACGGCCTTAGCAACCCTATACTGGGTCACTAAGAGTTGGAACTGACTCAACAGCACACAACCACCACCATTAACAGTTTTTCCTATCCTTCACATAGACCTTTTACTTATGCACAGTTTCGTAATTTAGTCATTAGTAACTTGGTCATTTGGCAGACATTGCTTCAGTGAGTTATGCACAATTTTTAAATGCTGCTAAATTTCATTATACAATTGTCTAAAAATACACTATTATCAACACTGAACTGACCTCATCATGAAAGTCTTAAAAAATTTGGAAACTGTCATATTTAAGAGAGTAGGCACAAATTTTCATGTCAAAACTTGAAGTTTATCATTGGCAACATTTTTAATCATGAAGTAACAGGTTCATGTCATTCATTTTCAAGAAAATATGTGACAATTACTAGTATGAAGAGTGTCTTTTGATAGTTAATTCTAGGAAACAATGGTGGTCAGTGACCAAAAGAAGTTATTTCCGCTTACCACACAATTGCACCTGAAGACATTCAATATACACATCAGTATGCAACAGAAGTACTTTACATTTCCTTCTAATTCTACCATACGGAATATTCAAAACACATATATTCAAGTGACATTAATAAAAACAACAGAGCAAGGACCTCCAAATCTTATCTCCTAAAGGCAAAGAGAAAACTGGCAAAAACTGCTAGCAACAACTTTTTCATGACTATGGAAAGTAAGAAAAGGCTTCAGTAACTCATAGTACATTACTTATTCAAGGAAAACAGCTGAATCTCAGTAAGAATTACTACCCAACTTTGCAGTCATCTTGAAAAATAAAAGAGCCACATTCTCAGTGCCACCAGTATCTTAAATACCAGAAGCGCTCTTTCATGGCAGACAGCTGGTCAGTTAGCAGCCTCGGGTTGTTCCTACAGTGCTACAACAATAGGTTGTTGTTAAATGCTACTCATAGAGTTGCTCTTGACTCACATTGATCCTGTCTAGGGTTTCTGAGGAGCGACTGGTCAGCCCAGTAGCACTATAAGATTCACACTACACTGCTAACTGAAAAGCTGGCAGTTCAAACCTACCAGCTGATCCTTGATAACCATATACAGGGTTGCTAGGAGTTGAAACACCACCACCATCTATCTCTGGAGCCACCTTGACTGTAACAAACAACAACCGCCACCTACATCTCTGACATACCTTCAGAAACTATCAAGAAAAGGAAAGAGAACCGTGACAGAGAAACCCATCACTGTTCAACCTAAATCTCATATCTCCTTAAACCACCAAAAAGCCTCAAATTCATGATCTTTTCAATAGCATATTCAAGGTTAACCACATCCCCCTAGCTCAAAAAACACTGCTCTAAGAGAAAGTCTTACTTGAAAACTAATTACAAAATATAAAAACTTAGTTTCTTGTACAAAAGGATGAGTACATTCTCAACCAAACAGAAGAGATCCTAGTAACATGCTTTGTTCTAGAAGAGGTGTGGGGTGACTTTCTTCTGCAAAAATTTATGATATAATTCATGGGCCATACAAAATTATCAAAATCAGCCTGCTATATTTGGTCAAACATTTAATTGATTCACCTCTAATGTGGTGCTGTGGGATAAAGCACTGGACCGCAAGATCTGTTTGAACAGCAAGGTTGGTGGTACAAATTTACCAGTCTCTCCTTGGAAACCCTATAGGGTCGCTATAAGTCAGAACTGACTCAACAGTACTTTAACAACGTAGCAGGATTAACACTGGACTTCAAACCACAAGGTCAGGAGTTCAAACCCACCAGCTGCTCCTTAGGAACCCTATATAGGGCCACTATGGCACATAACAATTTGATGGCTAAAACTGCAGTTGCCTTGGCAAGGCCAAACCAAGTGATTTTGTGGGCCTTATGAGACCTGAGGAGTCCTGGTGTGGTGCTGTGGACCGCAAAGTCTGTGTGAACCACAGGGTCAGCAATTCAAGCTCACCAGCTGCCCCTCAGAAATCCAATGCAGGGTCACTATGGGTCATAACCGACTCAATGACACTTAACAACAACAAGACCTGAGGGTCACACTTTTCCCACTCTTGCTCTAGAATAAGGAAAGAAACTATGTTTTCGGGGAATCTATTCATAGTCGAGTCTGTTATTTAAAAAACAGTAATACTAAAGGATGTCTGAGTCTTATAAAGACACCTATATCCTGGGTCATTTCGCTGATTTGTTTCAGATGAATAGCTACTTAAAGACTATCATTTACTCCTTCAGTTCTAAAAAGATTAAACTGCAAAAAGTTCTTCAAAAGCGCACTTATATCTGATAATTCATTTTCTTATAAACAGTAAATATGTACTAAAAACAATATTAATAACAATACACTTTTGAAAGTGAACTTATTATATAAATCTAAATTTAAAATACAGTGGTGTTCATAGAAAGCTT
>NW_006408594.1:79390-80436 GCF_000296735.1 Chrysochloris asiatica | reverse complement strand
TGGACCACAAAGCTGGTTTGAACTGCAAAGTGAGCAGTTCAAACTCACCACCCACTCCTCTGAAACCACATAAAGGGTCACTATGAATCAGACCCAACTCAGTGCATTTAACAACAACAATTATACAGTTGTGTGTTATATGCAAAATATTAATGTGGTGTAACCATACAATGAAATATTATTTAGCATCAAAAACTTATTCACATTGAGTATATGGCTGTAACAAATGTAAATATAATATTTATAAAATAATGCCATATATACTTTAGATTAAAACAAATATAATACTGAAATTACATTTTTTGTCAAATAGGTCTTGATTGAAAGCAGTCATTCAAACAAAACAAGGGGACACTAAATGGTTTAAACTCAGGGAAAGTGTGCGACTGGGTTGTATTTTTTCATCATACTTACGTAATCTATATGCTGAGCAAATAATCTGAGAGGATGGATTATATGAAGAAGAACATCAGGACAAGAAGTAGACACATTAACAGCCTGCTGAAAATGGACAGGACATAAAATACTCTGCTGAAGATCAAAGGCCACAGCTGTTAATATGGGTTGCACCTCATTTTGCTCTGATAAACTATCAACTCTCTTGGAAGCAAAAGTTAAGAAATCAAATAATGAATTGCACTAGGCAAATCTGCTGCACAAGACCTCTTTAAAGTGTTCAAGAGCAAAGATGTCAGCTTGAAGATAAATGTGTACCATGGTATTTTTAGTAACCTAATGTGCATGTGAAAGCTGAACAATGAAGAATTGAAGCATCTGAATAAAAGTACTATGGACTGTTAGAAGAACAAACAAACCTGTGTTGTAAGAAGTACAGCTAGAATGCTCCTTAATAGCCAGGATGGCCAGACTTCATGTTTCATACTTCGGATCTATTACAGAAAGGGACCAGTCTCTGGAGAAGGACATCATTTTCCTTAATGATGTCCTAAAGTGGAGGATCTGGCAAATGGAAAAATTGAAGAGGTGCAGGAGCTGAACAGGAAATTTCAAAGATCAGCTCGAGAAGATAAAGCCAAATACTATAA
>NW_006408594.1:76130-77710 GCF_000296735.1 Chrysochloris asiatica | reverse complement strand
TGGTCATTGTTTCGTTCTGCTGTGCATGGGGTCGCTATGAGTCGGTTCCGACTCGATGGCACCTGACAACAACAACAACAACAACAAAGTGGAGGATCAGCAAAACAGAGAAAAAACCCAATGAGATGTATTGGCAAAGTGGCAACTGCAATGGGCTCAAGTGTAACAAGAATTTTGAGGATGGTGCAGGACAAGACATATGTGTTTCGTTCTGTTGTGCGTAGGGTCTCTATGAGTCTGAACCATATCAACAACATCTAACAACAACAACAACAACCCCTTTCCCAAGCAACCATAAATCTACTTTTGGCCTCTATGGAATTGCCTATTCTGGACATTTCATATAAATGCAATGATGTACTATGTGGTCTCCTGGGACTGGTCTATTTCACTAAATGAAGTTTTCAAGGTTCACCCATGCTGCAGCATGTATCAGTACTAGATCCCTTTACGTAACTAAATAATATTCCATTATAAGGGTATGTCAGATTTTGTTTAAATTGATGATACACTGGGTTGTTCAATTTTGGGGCTATTTATGGAAAATTCCTGCTACTCCTCTGTCCATTTGTTGCACTGTGGTTGCCTGTGTGTTGCTGTGATGGTGGAAGCAATGGCATCAGTATTTTAAATATCAGCAAGTAGTCTGGGAGCTCAGGTGAAACCTATTTACCATGGTGACCTTGCAAATATTTAACATTATGAAACAGCACCGGAATATTGTTGTATACTGTGCTGTAAAATAACCCACTCAGGATTGGAAGGCACTCAAAATACAACAGGGGATGACCTGTCTTGACATAGTAGAGTTGACCATAATAACACAAACAGAATAAAGCTTTCAGAACCTTCATTAGCTGATGGTGCGCAACTCAAAATGAGGAGAAACAGCTACAAACATCCACTAACAATCAGAACATGGAATGCAAAAAGTGTAAATCTAGGTAAATTTGAAGTTGTCAGACATGAAATGGAATGCACAAAGATCAATATCCTAGGCATTAGTGAGCTGAAATGGATTGGTATTGGCCATTTTCAATCTGACAATCATATAGCTTACTACGCTAGGATGACAAACAGAAGAGGAATGGCATCGCATTCATCATAAAAAAGAACACTTCAAGATCTATCTTGTAGTACAATACTCACCTGTGATAACATAATGTCCCTGTTTCTACAAATATGATACTATTATTCAAATTTACACACCAACCACTAAAGCCAGTGATGATGAAATTGAAGAATTATACCAAGTGTTCAATGTGAAATTAAACACACAAATTGTAGTAATAATCACTAGTGACTGGAACGAGAAGGTTGGAAACAAAGACGAAGGATTAGCAGATGGAAGATACAGCCTTGGTGATAAAAATTATGCTGGCGATCACATGACAGAATTTTGCAAGATAAATATTGTATTCAATGTTAATCATTTTTAATCATCATAAAAGATAATTATAATCAAAAGACTTCACCAGAAGAATAAAAAGGGAACCCACAGAATGGGAAAAAATCTTTTGCAATGACACATCAGACAAGGGACTCATTTCTAAAATATACAGGAAACTATAACACCTCTA
>NW_006408594.1:70544-74595 GCF_000296735.1 Chrysochloris asiatica | reverse complement strand
GAACAAATCCTTACAGCAAGAATCATTCCCATCCCCTCCACACACAGAGTAGACAGGGATGGGCAACTTGGACATTGGCTACCCAAAATGGGGTGAGAGGGGGCTACAAAGGCAAGAAGTGACTGGCTTACACGCTTTCAAGAGGGAACCTAGAGCCAGAGGGCCTGGAGGAAAGCAGACTCTCCAGTGAATACTATCCAATCTGTCTAGGAGGAGCTGATGAAATGAAATGCAGATGGGTCTCTTGTGATACAACAGTAAATAATTGTGATCAGGACTAATTGTGAGGGTTGGAAATGTAAAGGTAGACATTTTACAGCAAGAAAGGGAGTGAATAACTTTCCAATCTAGGGGTGGAGGTCCCTAGGACCATCAATGGAGAAGAGCTGAGAGCGGGACCCTACCCAGAGAAGCAGCGATGCCTGAGATGGAGGCAGAGACGATGACATGGAGCTATGGAGCAGCTGGGGACTTTAGATCCAGAGAGGGAGAGCAACCGTGTGCTGAAGAGTGGGGCGGGAAGGGGAGGTAGTGTAGGTGGCAGGCTTGCAGGGTATACCCTTTGGTTGGCTGATGATGCATGGAGAGAATTGGAACCATGGCAATGAAACGATATACGATAGAATGAATGTAAAACTAATGTTCTCCCATGTAACCTATCATATAATTCACAATAAAACAGTTAAAAAAAAAAAAAAAAAGTAGGTTGTCTGACTCCAAATTCTGCTTTCTCATACTACATATTACCTTTTCTGTAAACACATGAAACAGATCGGGGGGAGCTTGGTTCTGGGTTTGGAACAACACCTTGTCTTTTTAAATGCCAAATATCCTCTCACATTTGCTTTTAAAAACCAAACAAAACCAGGGATGAGCTCTCATTTGGCCAGTCTAAAGAAGCAGGGGTCAATAAAAATAACCAAATGACAAAGGATAACTATAGCAAAATCATGAGGAATAATAACAAAAGAGGAAGTATGAATGAGAAGAATCGGTGTCTAAGCTTCATTGCTGCTGAGCAAAAAGGATCCAGGGGTGTAAACTGTTCAACATAGCGAGAGTCAGTGTATACTATTTTAACCTTCAATTTCTAAATTTTTATTAAAGCATTATATAAACCTTTAAAAAAAAATCACACAGGATAGATTTACAAGGGAAAATAAAAGTCAGTAGTATTGATTTGACAAGAATATTTTAAAAGCCGGGAGTAAGAAGCAGCAGAGAACACAACTGGAAAGTTACTAGAGAAGTGTAAGACAGATAAAAGTGGCTTAACCAAGGACAAAAGTAGAGCAGTTAGTCACAAATAGCCTGACTTTAGCTATATGAGGAAGTGCGGGGTAGATTCTCATGCACATATATCCTAAGGCAGTATTTTTCAAATTAAAATTCCTAATGCACTGGTCATACTGTAATCAATTTAGTAGGCCACGTTCAACATTTAACAATGAAATAAAATAGAAGACAGCACCATAAGTTGTTGCTGTTGTTGTTAAGTGCAATCAAGTTAGTTCTGACTCACAGCAATCCTGTATAGGGTTTTCAAGGAGTGGATTATGGGTTTCAACTACCAACCTTGCAGTTAGTTGTCATTGTTAAGCACCGCCGAGTCTGACTCATACTGACACTATGCACAAAAGAACTAAATACTGCCTGGTCCTGCACCATCCTCACAATTGCAGCTATGAATGCGCAGCCAGAGTGCTCCTTGGAGGCCAAGATAGCCAAACGTCATCTCTCATACTTCGGACATATTGTCAGGAAGGACCAGTCACCGGAGAAGGATATCATGTCTGGTAAAGTCAAAGGTCAGAGTAAAAGAGTAAGACCCCCCAACGAGATGGACTGGCCAAGTGGCAGCATCAATGGACTCAAACATGGCAACAGTAGTGAGGCTGGCCCAAGATCGGGAAGTGTTTCATTCTGCTGTGCATAGGGCCACTATGAGTTGGTACTGACTCGATGGCACCTAACAACAACAACAACAACATGAGTCCACTGTTGCTGCCAATGTGCCAATCCATCACTGACTCTCCACTTTACCAAGCATGATGTCATTCTCCAATGATTGGACCCTCCTGATATATGTCCAAAGTTCGAATGACGAAGTCTTGGCATCTTGAATTCTAAGAGCATTCTGGTTGAACTTCTTCCAATAGATATGTTTGTTCTTCTGACAGTCCATGGTACCTTTGGTATTCTTCTTCAACACCATAATTCACATGCATCAATTCTTGTGCAGTCTTCCTTTTTCACTGTCCAACTTACACATGCATACGAGGCTTCTGAAAATCCCATGGCTTAGGTCAGGCATACTTTAGGCCTTTAAAACCTTTTTATTTTTGCTCTTGAACACTAAAGAGGTCTTGTGAAGCAGATGTGCTTAATGCAATACGTTGATTTCCTGACTGCTGCTTCCATGAGTGTTGATATAGGACCCAAGTAAAACGAAGGTGTCAAATACATTTACGAGTCCATTTCTGATAATTTTTGTTTTATTTACATCCAGGTGCCCCCCATACTGAAGGCTGTAGTCTTGATTTTCATCAGTATTTTAAGTGCTCTTTGCTTTCAGCAAGCAAGATTGTATCATCTGCATATCAGAGGTTGTTAATAAGTCTTCCTACAATCCTAATGCCACGTTCTTCTTAATATAATCCAGTTTCTCGGATTATTTGCTTAAAGTATAGATTGAAAGAGTACAGTGAAATAAAGGGCTTCACTGTTTGTAAAGAAATTACTAATTAGTCTGTATTTTAATATTTTTAAGCATGACACATTTTGAGAACTTTCTAACATTTTTAGGGAAAATATTTAAGGTGTTTAGAAAAGCAGAAACAGTAGATGACCTACATATATAACATAGCATTGCTAACATTCAGCGCTGGTTGAGCCTTCAGAGATCACCTTGCCCAGTTTCACTGTTGTATAGGTGAAAAGATGAGTAGTGTGAGGCCTGAAGTCACAGGCAGGTTTAAACTGTTCAGGGAGTAGAATAAGTCCTATGGGCACTTAGACAATTATGCTATTTGCTTCAGAATATTACAACACAAAATAATTTGTTTGAAAGAATATTAATTATTTTATAGTATAACACTAAAAATAAAGTAATTAAGAGTCCATTAAGGGCTGCTTAAAAATAATGCTTGCTTCTACTTTTATTAAAGAATCAATCTTTCCATGAAAAATGAAAACATACAGTGAAAGAATACAACCCTGGCGCACAGCTTTGCTGATTTGAAACCAAACCATTTCCTTTTTCTGTTCAAATGACTGCCTCTTGGCCTATGTACAAGTTCCTTATGAGCACAATGAAGTATTCTGGGTAAATCATTCTCTGCAGTGTTGTTCATAGCTTGTCATGATCCACACAGTCAAAAGCCTTTGCACAGTCAATAAAGCACAGGTAAATATCTTTCTGGAATTCTCTGCTTTCAGTCAAGATCTATCTGACATCAGCAATGATATCCCTTGTTCCATGTCCTCATCTAAATCCGGTTTGAACTTTTGGCAATTCCCTTTCAAAGTATAGTTACAACCGTTTGCATTATCTTTAGCAAAATTTCACTTGCATGTGATATTAATGATATTGTCCTATGATTTCCGCATTCCACTGGATCACTCTCTTTGGAATGTGAATAAATATGGATCTCTTCCAATCGGTTGGCCATGTAAGCTGTCTTCCAAATTTCTTGGCAAAGATGAGTGAGTGCCTCCAGTGCTGCATCAGTTTGTTGAAAGATTTCAATTTGTATTCCATCAATTCCCGGAGCCTTGTTCTTTACCAACACCTTCAGTGCACCTTGGACTTCCTCTTTCAGTATCACTGACTCTTGATCATTTATTACCATTTCAAATGGTTGAACATCGACCATTTACTCTTGGTACAGTGACTCTATATATTCTTTCAATCTTCTTTTGATACTTTCTGTACCATTGAGTATTTTGCGCAAAAAAATCCTTCAGTATCGCAAGTAAGTCAAAGCTTTAATTTTTTCCAGGTCTTTGCACATTTCATTATCGTATATGACTTTGTCTTCTGGGGCTGCCC
>NW_006408594.1:68351-70239 GCF_000296735.1 Chrysochloris asiatica | reverse complement strand
TCAGCCTGAATATGAGCAATATGAGCAATTGATGCTCTGTTCCACAGTTTGCCCCTGGCCTTGTTTTTGGCTGATGATATGGAGCTTTTTCACTATCTCCTTCCACAGATGTAGTCAACTTTATTTCTGTGTAGTCCATCTGGTAAAGTCCATGTGTATAATTATCTTTTATGCTGTTTAACAAAGGAATTTGCAATGAAGAAGTTTTAGGGCTTGCAAATTTCTATTATGTGATATCCAGCAGAATTTCTATCACCAAGGTCATATTTTGCAGTTAGTTGTCCAGCATTTATTCTACATTACTACAAAGGACTCCGTAAGTAGAAGTACAAAGGGTACTACTTCATAAAACATGTTTTAGACATGTATATACACATACGTGTAATAATGGGCCCTAATATAAAATATGACTCAACAACACTTAACAACTACACAAAAACACAATATAAAATTATAAGTCACAAGCCAACAATTTGAGAAATATTGTTCAGAGATTGCAAAATGGTAAATGAGAGCTAAGAAGACTTGTCTAAAATCTTTGTCATAGTCCTACATTAAGCTCAAGTGGTACAAGCTACAACAAGTTTAATTACATACTTAATAAAATCCTATTTTTCTTTCATACGAATACATCATTTGGTCTTAACAAAAAAGAACTGTTCAAAACAAGACCGAGGCATCACTGGAATGCTAGGCACAAATTATGTTCTCTCCATCAATCACGGAGATAACAAATAACTAAAGGAATGCATGGCCAATCTTCTTTAAGAAATTCTTCAACCACTAAACCATTCTATCCATTCAACTACTCCTGGCTTTAGGGATTAAACAGCACCAAAAAAAAATTCACAATGAAAAATACCTTCAGAAGTTTTTTGAAAACATCTTATTCTGGCCAAATAAGAAATTATGGCCTACTTCTCCTTGAAGAATTCTGAAAATATATATTATAAGCTCTGGAAGACTCTTTCAGAGAACTTAAACAATAATCTTTGCTCATTGTTAAGATAAAATAAAACATTATCTACTTATACACTAAACTTTCAGATTCAATCATCTGCGTATCTCAACAGTGATACTACTGATATTTTGGATAGAATCATTCTTTTTTGTGCAGGACTATTATTCCTGACTCCCAACTATGCAATGCACTCCCTCTCCTTCAATTCAGGTAGAGATGTCAGGTAGCTATCAGTGCCTTGAATTTAATAATTTTCAAGGTCGAATTTAAGACCTTATAATCCAAAACAGAAAGACTAGTTATCACCTTTTTCCTAGCACATGCACTCCCTGGGTATTATTTTCACAACAATTACGTACGTTTTTTAAAAATACACATCCCAGTAGAAGTCCTCGTATTGCGCTGAACTACCATGTCGCTTTGAACTGCAAGGCTGGTGGTTCAAACTCACCAGCCACTCCTCAGAAACCCTATACAGTGTTGGTACCTGACTCAATGCACTTAACAACAACAAGACGAATGGATAATATTTAAAAACAAAACAAAACCACACAGAGAAGGTTACAAATGTTGGCAAGGATATAGGGAAATTGGAATCTTTTCCATTGCTTGTGGAAATGCAAAATGGTACATCCATTGTGGAAAACAGTGTGGTGGTTCCTCAAAAAACTACAAATATAACTATATAAGTACCATATGGCCCAGCAATTCCACTGCTAGATATATACCCAAAAGAACTGAAAGCAGAGAGAGATTCAAACAGAACCTGTACACCACTGTTCATTACAGCACACAACAGCCAAAAGTTAAAAACAATCAGAATGTCCATGAACAAAAGAATGGATAAACAAAATGTGGTGCAGACACACATACTATGTTTTACTGCACTTGGTAGGTATTTCACTTTTACACAAATTGAAGGTTTGT
>NW_006408594.1:65376-67046 GCF_000296735.1 Chrysochloris asiatica | reverse complement strand
GCCACGGCACATAACAACAACAATAACAACATGTCACATTTTGGTAATTCTCACAATATCTCAAATTTTCTCACAATTCTATTGTACATTCAATAGACTACAGTATAGTGTAAACATAACTTTTACACGCATTGGGGAACAAAAAAAATGCATAATTCCCTTTATTGTGGTGGTCTGGAATTGAACCTGCGATATCTCTGAAGTATGCCTATACATACAATGGAATACTGTCACTAGAAGACATGAAGTTTTGCTACATGCTACAATGTGGATGAAGCTAGAAGACATTCTGCTGACTGAAATAAGCCAAGTGCAAAGGGCCAAATATTATAAGGCCTTACTTAAATAAAGAAACAAGAAAAGACAAATGCATAGAGAAGAAAACTGATTAGTGGTTACCATGGGCAGGAGGGAGGGACAAATAAGGAGGGGGTGTTCAGAATAATGGAAATATTACAGTGATTAAGGGTAAGGTTGCAGTCAATTAATGCAACTGCTGTCAGTAAGTAGTGGTGATGGTTATGTGCCATGGGGTCAGTTACATCTGTATAAAGGTGAATCTGCAAAAGTTGTGTAATAAATATATTTACAATTAAAAAAAAAAAAAAAAGAGCTGTTGAGACTGCTTAAATACATGAAAACAAACACCTCATGGAGATCTGGTTTCTTGGTTTGGAGGGACATCCCAATTAACTGTCCTAATAACATGTTTAGTGTTTCTGTTCTATCTCCTACTTCAGTGAGTAGTACCTGGGTCTTAAAAAGAACACTTGTTCTCTATTTGCCTGGAAAAAAGAGGAGAGTCAGGAACAGGAAGAAGAAATGATATGTGTAGTTAACTGCTTCTGTGAACACCTACTTCCTTTGCCATGAGACAAGAAGAATGGGTCTACCATTCCTGAATATTTTGATAGAAGATTCCATAGAAGAATCCTAACCAAAAGGGGGTAAATATAGAAAAAAATTTCATGTTCTCATGGATTCCTGACTTCCTGAAGCCATGAAGTTGGATAAAACGCTAAAACTACTGTCCTTAGATCATCTTTAAACCTTAAAGCAAAAAATATCTCCTGAAGTTTTCTTAAAACCAAGCAATGTTGTTGTTAAGTGCCGTCGAGTCGGTTCTGACCCATAGCGACCCTGTATAGGATTGCCGAGGAGCAGCTGGTGAGCTTGAACCACTGACCTTGCAGTTCAAATGGCTTTCCAGTCTGACGCATTAACCCACAGCGCCACACCAGGACTCCAAAACCAAGCAATAGTTTAGCTTAGTTTAAAAAATGTTTGCTTTGAGCATTATGCTCTTTTAAGAACTCTGGTAGCTATCAGCTGTCCTGTGGGAGAAAGATGAGGCTTTCTGTTCCCATAAAGATTGGTTTGGAGGGACATCCCAATTAACTGTCCTAATAACATGCCTCTGAAATCATATGCAGGATCATTATGAACTGGAATCGACTCCATGGCAAACCACCATCACCATATAGGATCAAAGTGACAATAGGAACTCTAAAGATTAACTCAGGAACCTTATGGGGCAGTGAATTTACATTTATGGGAGAGGAACAACTCAGAAAAGGAGGGTGATAATGGTTATCAATGTCACTAAATGACATATATGGAATATGTTGAATCGGTAAATGTTTCTCTGTGTATATTTATAAAATACTATC
>NW_006408594.1:48556-62672 GCF_000296735.1 Chrysochloris asiatica | reverse complement strand
TACCTTCATCCATGTACAATAAAAAGGAGAAAATCCTATGGAGCAAAGTTCTCCTCTTACACACACGGGTCACCATCAATCAGAATCTACTTGACCACTACTCCACTAGTTTACTCTGAGTGCTACTAAAGTTCACAAATCCGAGGGATCATATGACTGGAACAGTCTGCGAAGGTCCAGCAAGGAGGTAGCTTTTTAAGAAAAAAAAATCACATCATAACAGCCTTGGCAACCATATGGGGCCAGTTCTATTCTGTCCTATTGGTTCACTATTATTTGGAATCAACTCATAGGGCAAGGGTTTTGGTATTTTTGTTTTATGTCCAGAAACTGAGCTTGTTGTTGCTGTTGTGTGCCATTTAGTCGGTTGTGACTCACAGTGACCTTCTGTAGGGTTTCCGAGAGCAGGTGGTAGGTTTGAACTGCTAAGCTTGCAGTTACCAGTCCAGTGCTTATCCTACAGCACCACACCAGGGCTCTGACTGCTTATTTGATACTCACAACAGGGGTATTATTATCTACCCCGTAATACAGAAGATCACAAGATTCAGAGAGGTTAAACAATTTGTTCAAAATCATCTAGTGCTTAAGTGGCAGAGCCAGAGTTCAAACCCAGGTAACTCTAGAATCCTCACTAACAGATGTATAATTTCAAGGCACACATAAACAGACTTGAGGGGATTTTAAAAGCAGAAAAGAACTTGTCTGAAAACTATGAAAAATATGTATTAACACTCCATTAAAGAGCAAATATGAAAAGGTTATCAACAAAAATTCCTCACAATCCATGGAAAACTAGATTTTCATTCAAGGCTGGTAAGCAACTGTATTTAAACTTCACACTGAAACTTGGCACTTTCCATATTATAAAGCAGCTCAAATTAAATAAACTCTGAACTCTACTTTGTACATTTTTTTTCTTACATAAAATAGCTTTTAAACACTGTTAGTCAGCTTAGTTTGTTGTGCGAAGAGACAGCATTTTATGGTGAAAACTTCTACATGTTGCTGTGTGCTATCAGTTGGTTCTGACTCATAGTGACCCTTATAGGGTTGATGAGGCTATAAATCTTTACAGGAGCAAAAAGCCTCATATTTCTTCTTTGGAGCAGCTAGTGGATTTGAACTGCTGATTTTGTGGGTTACCAACGCAACGCATAACCCATTTTGCCACCAGTACTACTGCATACAGATATCAAAAGGAAATAATTAGTATCATTCTACATATTCATTATTTTAAGGGGGAAATGGTACCTTTACAATGGGTAAACCTGGCAGACACTTTCACCTCCCAAAACAAGGGCTAAGAAACTGTTCTACAGTAAAAGAGATACAATGCTAACCACAAGGTCGAGGGTTCAAACCTGCCAACCACTCCTTGGAAACCCTATACAAAGTCGCTATGAGCCAGAACTAACTTCAAAGCACTTAAAAACTACAACATATATGTAATTCCATATTTTAAATTTCTAAAAGCAACCTATAAAGAACATAATTACAACAAATATCGAGATTTTAATATGGACTGCATATGAGATAATAAAGAAGCTCTGGTAGCGTAGTGGTTACAAATTGAGCTGCTAACCTCAAGATCAGCAGTTCAAAACTACCAGGTGTCCTGCAAGACAAAGATGAGGCTTTCTGCTCCCATAAAGATTTACAGCCTCAGAAACCCTATGCAGGGTCGCTATGAGTTGGAACCAACTTCATGACACAACACAACCACCACCATCACACCATCAGATAATATGTCAATATTACAGTTCCTGAGTACAATAATTATACTGCAGTTATTAGGATAAGTGTTTTTATTTTCTTCTTTGAGTATTTTATTGTGGTTTGAGTTCAAACAAATCAGTTTCCATTCAACAACTTCTACACAAAATGTTCACGTTTGTCTTGTGAGATTCGTAGCAATTCCCTCAATATAACAACATACTCCCCACCATCTCTCAGAGCACTCCATTTCCAGCTGCCCTTCTTTCCTGCCTGAACTTTGTTTTGGGGAAAATGCTGCCTTTTGATCTTGTACAGTTGATTGCTCTGAGGAACATGTTCTTCATAGGTCTTACTGTTCATTTTATGTTGTTGTTAAGTGCTGTCAAGGAGTGTCTGATTCACAGTGCCCCTATATACGGTTTCCAAGGAGTGTCTGATTCACAGTGCCCCTATATATGGTTTCCAAGGAGTGTCTGATTCACAGTGCCCCTATATACTGTTTCCAAGGAGTGGCTGGTGTGTCTGAATCACCAATCTTGCATTTCAAACTGACCTTGCAGTCCAGTGCTTATCCTACAGCACCACACCAGAACTAACTTTTATAGGCCTGTCTATTGTATCAGAAGTACAACCAGAATGCTCCTTAGAAGCCAGGATGGCCAGACTTTGCAACTCGTATTTCGGACATATTATCAAGAGGGATCAGTCCCTGGGAAAGGACATCTGTTTTTTAAAGTGGAGGGTCAGCAGAAAAGAGGAAGATCCCCCAAGGAGATGGACTGGCATAGTGTCAGCAGCAAGTGTAATAACAACTGGCGCAAAACTGGGCAGTATTTGATTGTTATGCATAAGGTTCCTATGAATCACAACCAACAACACTGACTGGCTGGAAGTAGGTTCAGTTCCATGTTTGAGGTGTCTAAGAATCATACTCTCAGGAGTTCCACCAATCTTTGTCAGACCAGTAAGCCTGGTCCTATTTGTTTGTTTGTTTATGTATCAAATTACTCTATCTGAAGGAATGATATAAATGAAAGAATGTAAGTAGATGCTTTGGTACATTTTGTAGAAAATGTAAAGGTAAACCCAACATGCATGTGACCCAGGAAGTCAAGCCTGTGGCCATGGGGAAGTCAGGCTAAAGCTTAGCGATCTTCATCGCTGTCTTCCAGGGTATGCTTGTCAAAGAGATATTCTGCCAGGCCAGAATCTGGGGTCCCCATCTTGCTCAAGTTGGTTACATAGTCACCCAATTCTCTAATGGATTTCACCTGCTCATTCAGGCAATGCATCTCAATAAACTTACACAAATGAGGATCATTCTGATTATCAGTGGCAAGTTTGTGCAGTTCCAATAGTAACGATTCACATTTTTTCCCAAGAATAACACACATTCCATTGCATTCAGCCTGCTCTCCCAGACATCCTGGTCTGGTTTCTTGATATCCTGCAGGAAGGTTCGGCCACCTCGTTGGTTCTGCAGCTTCATTGGTTTCTCAGCACATTCATGCTCCTCATGAGATTGGTGCAGAAAATATTTGGCAAAATTCTTCAAAGCCACATCATCTTGGTGGAAGTGGTAAGACATGAGCAGGTAGATAGAGGAGGCAAAGGGTTCCAGGTTGATCTGGTGGTTGATGGCGGCTTCCCAGTCCTGATTGTAGGTCTGGCGCACTTGCAAGGGGGACATGATGGTTATGGTGGTGGCAGCGGTGGAGGAGAAGCAACAATAGTGGTGAGGACCTTGGGTCATTCAAGGGCAAGGTTGACAGGACTGGTAGAGGGCTGACTGGGAGCGACTGCTTTGGGGGAGGCTCTAAGCACCAGGTTCTGTTCAAACCTGCTGAAGCAGGAGACCGCAGCAACAATGCAATGAAAGTCTCAGTCTGGTTTTTTTCATAATCTTAAATTTTGTTCTACATTTTCCTCCTGCTCTATTCTGATGCAGTTGTAGTGGTAGCCAGGCACTTTGTGGTTCTTCTAGTCTCAGGCTAAAGGAGGCTGTGGTTCACGTGATCCCTTAGTCCTCTGGACTAATTATTTCCTGAGTCTTAGATTTTCTTCACTCTTCTTTGCTCCAGATAAGAAGACACCAACAGATGCATTTTATATTGCTGCTCACAAGCTTTTAAGAACCAGTCACTACTCAGCCAAGCAGGATGCAGAACACGGTCTTTGTAGACTATGTGTTATGCTGACTTAAATGGTCACCAGGATTATGGTCCTAGACTCCCTAGACCAATGACTCTGTCCCTCAATGTGCTTAAATATGGCTAGGACGTTTTCATACCTTTGCCCCCGCTGTCTGCACTGCTATCTACAAGGATATGAAATCATTTTATGCTTAGGAGCTGAATACTAAGTATTTAGGAGTAAAGTGTCATGATGTCTGCAAATAACCCTCAAAACTGTTTCAATAAAACATAAATTTTGTGTGTGTAGTGAAAGACAGTATACAAATGTGACAAAATGTTCACAGATGGTAAATCTAGTCAAAAGGGTAGATTAGTGATCTATATATATACTGTTTTAAAAACTTTTCCGAAGGTTTAAGTATTTAAAAAAAATAAAAATATGGAGAAGAAAATAATAATTCAAGCCATAAAATTAACTCAGGAATCTTAATGTAAATATCACCTAAGAGATTCAGAGAGAATAATAAAATTATTGTATTTTGAAAAAATAAGAAAAGAAAAAAGAAATGAATCAAGACACAGAAGTCAGGAGTAAGTTATTTAGACCAGCAGGATTGGAATGCCCTCTTCCTTTGATTATAACTCAAGTGCAAACAAACTATTGGCAGGCACTTAACACTTAACCATCTTTATTTTTTGAAATATTTTTTATTACAGAAAATTATATAAGGTTGAATCAAAATTTATCTGCACTCCAGTTACACTGAAACACCCATCCACAGCTGATGACAACATTGAGCATGAACATGAAATGACTCTGTTGAATAGATGAGTGCCAGTCTTGTTTTATGTGGCAAATCATTTACAAATCAGCCATGGCTCTACCTATGAAATAATCCATGACAGACGTAAAGTTTGTGCGAGATGGGTACCAAAACAACTCACCAAAGAGCATAAACAGAAGTGTTTGAACATCTGCAAATAAAATGTGGACTGATACTCTAAGAAAGGTAAAAAAAAAAAAATATTTTTAAATCATTACTGGTGACAAGACACAGACTCATCACATTTCAGCCTGAGAATAAATGGCAGCGTATGGAACGGAATCATCCTCAATTGCTGACCAAGAAAATGTTCAAAAGTCAACCATCAAGCTGGAAAATTGATGCTTACAGTTTTATGGGATTCTTAAGGTCCAATATTGGAACACTATCAGGAAAAAGGTTCAACAATCAACAGTACTGAAGAGCTGAAACCTAAATTTAGGATTAAATGCAGAGGACTGCTATCCAACAGTATTGTGATCTTGTATGACAATGCATGTCCACACACCTCTATCCACACTGTTGACACTACGCAAAAATCTCACTTTGAGGTGTTAAAGCATCCTCTCTTTAGCTGTTCTTGCTCCACTGGACTTTCACCTGTTTGGTCCCCTGAAAGCAATCCTTTGAGGATGAAGAATCTTCTCTGATGAAAAAATGAAGAGAGTAGTACACATCTGTGGCTCACAGCTTAGTCTAAAATAAGGGACTAAAGGAATACGAAAACTTATTGACAGATGGGCAAAGTACTGAAAAGCATGGAGATTGTGTTGAAAAATGATGTATTTGTCTTTTCTTAAATTTGATTAAAATAAATTCTACAGTCAAAGTGTGGATAATTTTTGTCTCACCCTCGTATATAACATGAAATTTGCCTTTTAAACTTTTTTTTCTACGTACATAGTTCAGTGGCAAAAATCACACTCACAATACTGTGAAACCATCACCACTACCTGTTTACAAAATTCACCTCATCCCAAACAGAAACTCTACTCATTAACCAATAGTATCCCCAGACCCTGGGAGCTTCTCAGTTACTTTTTGTCTCTATGAATTTGTCTATTCTAGATAACTTATATATGTGGAATCATAAAATATCTGTCTTTTGGCATCAGTTGATTTCATTTAGCATAATGTCTTCAATGTTTTACCGATGAATTACATTCCATTGAATAAATATACAACATTTTATATATCCATCTGTTGGTTGTTTCCACCTTTGGGATATTGCAAATAAGGCTGCTATGAACATTTGCATACAATTATCTCTGTTTTAGCTCTGGTAGCGTAGTGGTTACAAATCGGGCTGCGAACCTTAAGGTCAGCGGTTCGAAACTACCAGCCGCTCCGCGGGAGAAAGATGAGGCTTTCTACTCCCGTAAAGATTTACACCCTCGGAAACCCCGTACAGGGTCGCTATGGGTCGGACCCGACTCGATGGCACTCAACAACAACAACAACAACAACATCTCTGTTTTAGCCCCTGTTTTAAATTCTCTTGGGTATATTCTCTTAGGAGTGGAATTACTGGATTATATAGTAATTTTATCTTCAAACCTTCCATAAAGATGTGCAGCCTTGGAAACCCAGTGAGGCAGTTCTAGTCTACCTTACAAGGTCGATATGAATTGGAATTGGGCTCGAAGGTAATGGGTTTGTATTTTTGTTGTTATTTAAGAGTGTAAAGACAAAAAGGAAGGACAAAAGAATTGAATAATTCTGTCTCTGTCCTAGAGTCAGAAGTTTTAAAAAAATTAAAATCTTTAACAGTATCAAATGTCTACATGGAATTCTGTCCCTAGGATAGTACCTGGCACATAGATGACACTCAATAAGTAACTGATGAATTGATATAAAGAAATATTAATTTAATATGGAATTATGAATGTGGAATATGCAATAAAGAAAAGTCTTACTGGAGACTTATGTGAGACCATAGGGTACCTTAATGCAAATTTAAAGAAGATGCCTGCTTTAGGTGGGCACACGCCTGATCAGCATGGCTCAGGCTAGATTTCAGCCTCCAGAGATCCTTTGGGTTAAAAACTGAATACAGATGTGGAAGTAACAATAGCTACTCTTTCATAACCTGTATGAAAATGGAAATAAAGAAGTCTCTGATGCCAGCAATGGATTTCTCCAGTACTAAAACCTCCAAATAAACAGGATCCTATACTCTCATCCTACCACTTGTCTGTCAGCCTGTCATACTGTGGTGGCTTACGTGGTGCAGTGATTCTGGAAGCTATGCCACCAGTTTTTAAAATACCAGCATAGTCATCCATGGTGGACAGGTTTCAGCTGAGCTTCCAGATGAAGACAGATTAGGAAAAAGGGAGAGACAGACTACTTGAGAATAATTAGTCACTGAAAACCTTATGAATAGCAGTGGAATACTATCAGCACCAGAATAAGGCATACTGAAACATGATGAAGAGTTCAAGATATTGTCAGATACAGTGCTAGAAGGGTCAGAGAAAAAGAGGAAGACCCCCAGCAACACAGACTGGCAAAGTGGCAGTATCAATTGGCTCAAGCATGGCAACAATTGTGAGGTTGGCCCAGCACTGGGCAGTGTTTCATTATGTTGTGCACAGGGTAGCTATGAGTCGGTACCGACTAGATGGCACCTAATAACAACAACAAACAGTGCTGAAAGATGAGCCCCTCAGTTGTGTGGTGACTGTGTGCCGTGGAGTCGGTTCCGACTCAGCGACCCTGTACAGGGTTTTCGAGGCTGTAAATCTTTACGGGAGCAGAACACCTTATCTTTCTCCCACGGAACAGCTTGTAGTTTCGAACTGCTTGCTGACCTTGCAGTTCACAGCGATTCGTAACCACTATGCTACCAGAGCTCCTCAGGTTTTGAGGCTCTCAAAATATGACTGGGGAAGAGCTGTCTCCTCAAAGTAGAGGTGACTATGATGACATGAAAGGAGTAAAGCCTTCAGGACCTTTATTTGCTGATGGGGCACACTCAAAATGAAGATAAACAGGTGTAAACATCCATTAATAATCAGAGCATGGAACGCAAAAAGATGTATTGATAATTACTGGCGACTGGAATGCAAAGGTTGGAAGCAACAAGAAAGATCAGCATCTGCAAAGTATGGTCTTGGTGGTAGAAATGATGCTAGAGATGACATGATACAATTTTGAAAGACCAATGACTTCTTCATTGCAAATACCTTTTTTAAACATAAAAGATGACTATATACATGGACCTCACCAGATGGACCACACAGAAATCAAATGGACTACATCTGTGAGAAGGCATGGTTGAAAAGCTCCCATATCATCAGCCAAAACAAGGCCAGGGACACACTATGGAACAAACTACCAATTGCTCCATACACAAGTTCAAGCTGAAGCTGAAGAAAGTTCAAAAAAGTCCAATATGACTTTGAACATATCCCACCTGAATTTAGAGATGATCTCAAGAAAAGATTTGGTGCATTAGACACTAAAGACCAAAGACCAAAGACCAAAGACCAAAGACCAAAGACCAAAGACCAAAGACTAAAGACCATCATACAGGAAGAAAGCACAATGTCATTAAGAAGACAACTTGCCCTCCAGCATTATTGCTGTTAGGTGCCATCAAGTCGGTACCGATTCATAGCAACCCTATGCACAACAGAAGAAAACACTGCCCAGTCCTGGGACAACCTCACAACTGTTGCCACACTTGAGTCCATTGCTGCTAAAACAAATGAAAGAAATAAGGAGGTAAAGGAGCTGAACAGAAACTATCAAAAGGCAGCATGAGAAGACAAAGTCAAATGTTGTAACAAAATGGACAAAGACCTGGAATTAGAAAACCAAAAGGGAAGAACACGCTAAACACTTCTCAAGCTGAAGGAACTGAAGAAAAAACTTCAAGCCTAGACTTGTGGTATTAGAAGGATTCTATGGGATGTCAGCTTGAGGACTAAGGTGCATCTGACTCAAGCCATGGCATTTTCAATCACCTTATATGTATGTGAAAGCTGAACAGTGAATAAGGAAGACCATAGAAGAAATGATGCTTTTGAGTTATGGTGTTGAAGGAAAATATTGAAAGTGCCATGGGCTGCCAAAAGAACCAACAGATCTGTGTTGGGAAAAGTGCAGCCAGAGTGCTCCTTGAAGGCCAAGATGGCCAAACTTCGTCTCTCATACTTCGGACATATTGTCAGGAGGGACCAGTCACTGTAGAAAGGTATCATGTTTGGTAAGGTGGAGGGTCAGAGAAAAAGAGGAAGACCCCCAACGAGATGGAATGGCAAAATGGCAGCATCAATGGGCTCAAGCGTGGCAACAATTCTGAGATTAGCCCAGGATCGGGCAGTTTCATTCTGTTGTGCATAGGGTCGCTATGAGTTGGTACCGACTCAATAACACCTAACAACATCAACAACATGGGCAAATACTGAATGATGCAAAAAGAATCAAAAGAAGAAGGAAGGAATACATAGTCACTATACCAAAAAGAAATGGTCCATATTCTACCATTTCAAGAGGCATTATATAATCAAGAGTCAATGATACTGATGAAAGAAGTCCAAGGTGCACTGAAGGCACTGGCAAATAACGAGGCTTGGGTAACTGATGGAATACAAATTGGGATCTTCCAAAAGTACGACGCAGAACTGGAGGCACTCACTCATCTTTGCCAAGAGATTTGGAGGACAGCTATCTGGCCAACTGACTGGTAAAAAATCCGTATTTGTGCCCATTCCAAAGAGAGGTGACACAATGGAATGTGGAAATCATTAGACAATATCATTGATATCCCATGAGAGCAAAGTTTTACTAAATGGAATACAAAACCAACTGTAACCATGCATTGACAGAGAACTTCCAGAAGTTCAAGTCAGATTCAGAAGGACATAGAGTGAGGGATATCACTGCCGACATCAGATGGATATTGGCTGAAAGCAGAGAATACCAGAAAGATGTTTACCTGTGCTTTTTTGACTATGCAAAGGCCTTCGATTGTAGGAATCATAACAAGTTATAGACATTGTGAAGTATGAGTATCCCAGAACACTTAATTGCCCTCATGCGGAACCCAAGAAACCTGTACACAGACCGAGAGGCAGTAGTTTGAACAGAATAAAGGGGACATTGAATGGTTTAAAATTAGGAAAGGTGTGCACCAGGGCTGTTGTAGTCTTTAACTATATTTGTTCAATCTGTAATGCTGAACAAATAATCCAAGAAGCTGGATGATATGAAGTGACATCAGGATTGGAGGAAGACTCATTAACAACCTGTGATATATAGATACAACCTTGCTTGCTGAAAGTGAAAAGGACTTAAAATACTTACTGATGATGATCAAAGAGCACAGCCTTCGGTATGGGTTGTATCTCAATGTAAAGAAAACAAAAATACTCACCATTGGGCCAATAAACAACATCCATATAAATGGAGAAAAGACTGAAGTTGTCAAAGGCTTCCTTTTTCTTGGATCAACCATCAATACTCAAGGGAGCAGCAGTTAAGAAATCAAATGTTACAGGTTTCCTGGCTAAGGATTTTGGGCGGTAAGGCCATTAAGGGTTGTTTTCTGTTGTTTTGGCTAACAAGTTTACTCTCTAAGCGATCCTACTATTTTGCACCAAGAGGAATGAACTAGCACTAGTGCTTGCTTTGACAGGAAATAGTCTGACAAAAATAAATTTGTACAGTTGTACAAAGCTGCCATCTATGGTTCTTCTTTTGAGAATCTTAGTCTACCAGCTATTTTATATAGATTCACATGGGTTACTGTGTTTATAGTGAACAGAATTAGCTATCCTGTCACTACCTACTACCCTAAAAAAATTGCATAATGGCACCAGTACAAGAACTTCTGCCCTCTAAGGACTGGAAAAGCTTCATATTATCAGCCAAAACAAGGCCAGGGGCAGACTGTGGGACAGACTTTGCTCATATGCAAAGTTCAGGTTGAAGCTGAAGAAAATTCAAACAAGTCCATGAGAGTCAAAATATGACCTTGAATATACACCACCTGAATTTTGAGATCATCTCAAGAACAGATTTGATGCATTAGACAGCAATGAGCAGAAGAGGGGTGGGATGGCATCAAGAACATCATACAGTAAAAAAGCAAAGGTCATTAAAGAAGATGAGAAAAAAGGAAACAACCAAAATGGATATCTGAAAAAACTCTGAAACTTGATCTCCAGTGTAGAGATGCTAAAGCAAATGGAAGAAATGAGGAGGAAGAGTTGAATAAAGCTTAAAGGGTAGCTCAAGAAGACAAAGTCAAGTATTATAATGAAATATGCAAGGACCTGGAGTTAGAACACCAAAAGAGAAGAACAAACTCAGCATTTCTCAAGCTGAAAAGAACTGAAGAATTTCAAGCCTACACTTGAAATACTGAAGGACATTATGAGTAAAATATTACATACATGATGCAGAAAGTGTCAAAAGACGATGTGATCAATAGGTGCAGGTTCTAGACACCTGACCTGAAGAAGGCTGTGTGTTTGCTGTAAGGCTTACAGAATATGTCCTTAGGGCAATTAAATTAATATATGTTTTATATGTGTCTATCAAATATTTTTGCTATGTTCATTTATGAAATGTAAGGAGCTCTGGTAGCGTAGTGGTTATGAATCGGGCTGTGAACCTTAAGGTCAGCGGTTCGAAACTACCAGTAGCTCCGCGGGAGAAAGATGAGGCTTTCTACTCCCGTAAAGATTTACACCCTCGGAAACCCTGTACAGGGTTGCTATGGGTTGGAACCGACTCGACGGCACTTAACAACAACAACAACAACAAGATGTAAAAGGGAAGGCAAGATGTAAAAGAGGAAGTAAGGTAACTGCTGTTGTAGGGAAGGGGTTGTAATCATTGAGATGAAACAAAGTTTACAATTTATTGAATGTAAAGCTGATAAACTAGTCTGTTAACCTTCATACAATTCACAAGAAGTTTAAAAAATAAAAAAAAAGAAGATGGAAGGAACACATATAGTCAATGTACCCAAAACAAATGGCTGATATTCAACCATTTCAAGAGGTAGCATATGATTAGCAGTGATCCTGAAGGAAGAAGCCCAAGGTGCACTTAAAGCATTGGCAAAGAACCAGGTTTTGGAAATTGAAGGAATACAAAGTGAAACCTTTCAAAAACTGATGCAGCTCTGGAGGCACTCACCCATCTATGCCAAGAAATCTGGAAGACAGCTATCTAACCAACTGATTTCAAGAGATCCACATTTGTGCCCATTACAAAAAGAGGTGACCCCACAGAATGCGGAAATCAAGGGCAATATCATTAATATCACATGCAAGTAAACTTCTGCTAAACATGTTTCAGAAATGGCTGCAACAGTGCATTGACAGAAAACTGCCAGAGGCTCAAGCTGGATTCAGAAGATGATATGAAATGAGGGATATCACTGCTGACATCAGAAGGATCTTGGCAGAAAGCAGAGAATATTCAGAAAGATGTTTACCTGTTTTTTATTAACTATGCTTTGGACTGTGTGGATTACGACAAACTATGGATAATAATGTAAAGAATGGTTATTCCAGAACCCTGAATTGTGCTCCTGAGGAACCTGTACATAGATTGAGGCAGTTGTTTGAACGGAACAAAGGGAACACTGAATGGTTTAAAATCAGGAAAGGTATGTGCCACGGTTGTATCATTTCACCACACTTACTCAATTTGTACAATGAGAAGTTGGATTACATGAAGAACATGGCATCAGGATTGGAGGAAGACTCATTAACAACCTGCAATATGCAGATGATACAACCCTACTTGCTTAAAGCGAAGAGGACTTAAAATACTTACTGATGAGGATCAAAGACCACAGCCTTCAGTATGGGTTGCATCGCAATGTAAAGAAAACAAAAATCCTCACCACTGGAACAAAAAATAACATCATGGTAAATGCAGAAAAGATTGACATTGTCAACTACATTATTTTGCTTAACTCCACTATCAATACTCACTGAAGCAGCATCCAAAAACTCGAACGACATATTGCATTAGGCTCTTTAAAGTGTTCAAGTGCAAAGATGCCAGTTTGGAGAAAAAGGGGCACCTTACCTAAGTCATGGTACTTTCAACAGCCTCATGTGAAAATTGGACAATGAATAAGGAAGAACCTAGAAGAATTGGTGCATTTGAGACATGGTGTTGGAGAAGAATATTAAAAGTACCATGGACTACCAAAAGAACAAATAAATCTGTGCTGGAAGAAGTACAACCAGATTGATCCTTGGAAACCAAGATAGCCAGACTTCCCTGGAAAAAGACACCATGCTTGTTAAAGTAGAAGGTCAGTGAAAAAGAAGAAGACACCGAGTAAGACGGATTGGCACAGTGGCTGCAGCAAAGGACTCAAACTTAACAATGATTGTGTGGATAGCGCAGGACCTGACAGTACTTTGTTCTGCTGTGCATAGGGTCACTAACGATTCCGAACTGACTTGACGGCACCTAACAACAAAAACAACAACAACCAGGTACTAGATGTAGTCCAGAACATTATGTAAACAAACCAAGGTAAACAGACTATCCTGAAACCACGCTAGCGAGTCTACAAAAGACCATGTTTCCCTAAAAAGAATCTAATCTAATCTATTCTAGTTCAGTAGAACGGATACAGATGAACAATGAAAAAGGAGGCAGGGAAGAGTAAGTAAAGGAACCTGGGACCTACCTTGCTTACAATTCCCACAAAGAGATGAAATTCATTTCCATGCCAACCATATCTTTTGATCACTAAAACACAAACAAAAACACAACATTCGTGCAATATAATCAGTCCTTCCAATTCCTAAGGGTAAGTTGATTTCCAAGTTACGAGGCTAGGTCTTTTCACATTTTTATCTGCAGTTATTGAGGTATCATTAAAAAAAAACTCCCACATAATGGTTTTAAATAATTGTTGATGTTATTGATAACTAACATTAATGAAGGAGTCCTGCTGGTGCCTTGAGTTAAGTGTTGAACTGCTAACCACCGGGTCAGCAGTCCAAACCCACCAGCACTCTACAGGTGCAAGACTAAGCAAACTGCTTCCATAAAGATTTACAGACTCAAATCTGTATGGGGTAGTTCTTTCTACTCAGTCCTATTGAGTGACTATGAATTTGAACAAACTGGATGGCAATTTTTGTTAGGTGCTGTCAAGTCAATTCCAACTCATAATGATCCTATGTATACCAGCAGTAGCTAACATTTAGGGAACAGTACCAAATGCTAACCATGAGCCAAAGTACTTTAAAGTACTAATTAATCTAAAGCTCATAATAACACTAGAAGATAGTACTCCTATTAATCCATTCTACACCCAAATGACAAGACACCTTTATCTCTAAAAAATGCTATTGTTGTTGTTGTTGTTGTTGTTAAGTGCTGTCGAGTCGGTTCCGACCCATAGCGACCCTGTACAGGGTTTCCGAGGGTGTAAATCTTTACGGG
>NW_006408594.1:44178-48153 GCF_000296735.1 Chrysochloris asiatica | reverse complement strand
AAAAAGTTCATGGAAAAATGAAATTTAAATATAATAGAATTTTTCCATGAACTTTTTAAAGCCCACTCATAGAATGCAAAAATTACCAGACAAGGTAGAATGAGAACCCTAAAGGCAGACTGACTCAAATTCTGGCTCTATCTTCTAATAGCTATGGAAATTTATAAATGAGGGTAACATTAACTGTACATTCCTCGAAGAGTTATTTTATAACTAATATAATATTTGTAAGTTGGTCAGCATTTTGCAAGGAAAAAGATTCAACCAGTTCAAGGATCTGAAGGTCTTCAATTTTAAAAATACCTCCGTGATTCATACAGTGATAAGTTAAATAAACACAAAGCTCTTTAGATAATGGTGAAAAAAAAAGTAGATTGGCAAGGGGGGGTGGAAGAAAGGTTCACCAGGCAAGGAAAACAGAGTAAACGCATGGTAGAGGAAGGGACATATAGATCTAAGGTCCATCATACATAATCCCACCCAGGTTTACTAGCCTGTGCTCTGGTAACTGAACTTTTTCATGAACACACAACCTTTGATAGTCCTATGTATTTACACATATTTCTTCTATTGCCTGAATGCTCTTCCCCTCCTTTTTTTTTTCCCCCTAGTAAATAGCATCAAGATTGGTGGAAACACTTATTAACAATCTGTGATATGCAGATGATAGAACTGTGCTTGCTGGAAGCAAAAAGAACTTAAAATATTCACTGATAAAGATCAAAGACCATAGCCTTCAATACAGATTGCCCCTCAATGTAAAGAAATCAAAACTACTTACAACTGCATCAATAAATAACATCATGATAGAGAAAAAATTAAAGTTGTCAAAAGACTTCATTTTGCTTGAATCCACAATTAACACTCCTGGAAGCAAGAGTCAAGAAATCAAAGGACACACTGCAGTAGGCAAATCTTCTGCAAGACAGCTCTTTAAAGTTTTAAAAAACAAAGATATCAGTTAGAGGAATAAGATGTACCTGACTCAAGCCACAGCATGCTCAATCACCTCATGTGCATGCAAAAGTTGGACAATGAATAAGCAAGACTACAGAAAAGTCTATTCATTTGAATTATGCATGGTGCTGGTGAAGAATAATGAAAGTACCATAGAATGCCAGAAGAACAAACAAATCAGTACTGGAAGAACCACCACTAGAATGCTCCTTAGAAGCAAGGATGGGGAGACTGTCTTTCATACTTTGGACATGTTATCAGGAGGGACCAGACCCTGGAGAAGGGTATCATGCTTGCAAAAGGTAAGCAAAAAAGAGGAAGACCCCCAACAAGAGGGGTAGCAGCAAGAATGGGCTCAAACACAACAATTATGAAGATAGTGCATGATAGGACAGTGTTTTGTTCTGCTTGTGCATAGGGTTGCTATGAGTTGGAACCAGCTCAATGGAATTTAACAACTAACAACATTAACTAACTCTAGCATACAGTTTTTGTTAGGTGCTGTCGAGTCAGTTATAACTCTTCGCATAGCAGCCACTCAAAAAGATGTAGTCACTGATGGTGAGATATAACATCTTGATAAAGCCTTGTCAATCCCCAGAGTCAATTTACTCATCCATCTTCTACTCCCCATAGAATTTTTGTCTATTTCTCCATAATAATAGTAAAAACATTTTATTAGTTCTGGTTTGGGTGGTGGCAGAGACAGCCAGGTAGGAAAGGCCCTGTGGGGGAGGGACTGAAAACCCAGAGAAGCTGCGCTCAAGGAATAACACCAGAGCTCTGGATCTTCCCTAAGGTCCAGAACATCAGGTTCCCACATGCGCAAGTGAAAAACATCACGATATAAAGAAAAATGCTGCAAGTTAGGAATTACTGGAGACGGGACTCCCTCTGCAGCCACCCAGCCCAGGAGGAGTTCAGAGGGTAAGCTACAGCCAGACCATCACAGGGAACCAGCAATAAAAATGGTGCAATGGCATTTGCAAAAGGAGGTGCAGGGGGATTCTAAACATTTTTTCCTCCGATTTCCTGTTATGCCTTCTTTGCACAGCCGCCCCCCCAAAAAAAGTCCAGTGCTGACCCCACAGTTTTCCCACGGTACAGAGAGAAAGAGCTTGGTGGCTACTTATGACATCAGCCTCAGGGTCACAGCCCTAAAATTAACTTGAACAGGACCTTTTACTCCAGCCTATCTAGCAAGAAAAAAGCAGGCCCATCAGGCCTGACAGACAAACCATAAAACAATCTGTAAAACCCCAACATAAAAGGACGCAACTATCTCGAGAATTATGCTGTGCACATGCAGATACCTAAGTGACCTTCAGAGACAAAAATAGTGGACAATCTTTCTCCCATTAACTTCTAAATATCTATCTGCGTACCTCCATGGTGGTGACTAGAGGAGGGGCCTGAGGAAATGGACACCCCCACCCACTACTGGAGACTTATATGTTGCATACACATTGCCTGTGTAGCAAGGCGGCTGGACAGTCAGCCACAGTTTTATTTTTGTTTCAAAGTGGTGGTTTATGTCTCTGCTTGTATATTGCTTCTGCTTTTGGTCCTTTTGATCACACATTCTTCCTGGAGGTGGTTATCTTTTTCTCCCTACGTTCCCCAAGAAGAGACAGCAATCGTGACCATATAGCCAACCTACAAGCATACCCCATAATATTCCACCATTGAGACAAAAGCCAATAACAGCTACTAAGCATTACAAGTGAAAAGGGAAGCCTATCTCCTAATCATATCCACGAGGAGACACCCAGTAAATTTATATAACACAACAACAAACATCCATTTAAGCATTTAAAAACTCTCATAACTACTGGAAATGACAAACAAAAGATCTCAAAAAAAAACAAACGACCTCAAAATGTCCAAAACCAGAAAAAAGAAACTGAGACAGATGCACTGGAGACAGACAAAGGCTCCCCCAGAAGAGGAAGAACAGGTTTTGGATTTGCCTTAGAAAGAATTTAGAAGAATGATATGAAAACAAATTCAAATGCTCCCAAAAGGGGTGGAGGAAAACAAGTTAGAAGTCAGGAAAGTACTACAAGAGCAACCAAACAAGATCGATACAGCATTGGAAACAATTCAAAACCTGCAAAAAGAGGTCCAGATGATGCCTAATAAAATATCAGAAATGGATAATACACTGAAACGGGAAAGGAGCAGAATAGAAGAGATGGAAGCAAATACTGCTAAGATAGAAGAACAAGCAGAAAAAAGGATGGAAAAATCTGAAGAGAATCTAAGATTCATGCTTGATAACATGAAGAACAACTTAAGAATTACTGGCATTCCAGAACAGGAAGAATCAGAGAAGTCCACAGAGGAGATAGTTGAAGAGCTTCTGAAAGAAAATTTCCCTAACTTCTTGAAAGATGAGAAGATAACCATTCAAGAAAGCGAAGGTACCGCAGTAAGTATAGACCCAAAAGAAAGTCGCCAAGACATACAGTAATCAAAGACAAGGAGAGAATCCTAAAAGCGGCCAGGGAGAAGAGAAGTGTCACTTTCAAAGGCAAGCAAATAAGATTAAGTTCTGACTGTTCAGCACAAACCATGCATACAAGAAGGCAGTGGGGAGACATATACAAAACCCTAAAAAAAATAAACTGCCAACCAAGAATCGTCTATCTAACAAAACTATCAATCAAATATGATGGTGCAATCAAAACATCCCAAGATAAACAGAATCTAAGAAATTTTATCAAAACCAATCCAGCACTTCAAAACATCCTAAAAGGAGTTGTTTAGACTGAAAACCAACAAGAACAGTCAACAACCAGAGATTGATAGGCGTGGCAACACCATCTGGAACTCAGTCGACAGATGGCAGGTTCAGAACAGAACTTCAACAACAAATTCAAAGGAGCTGGGAGGTCAACTGAAGATCAAAATAATATCCATGTCAAAAAAGGGATAAATGTAGGAACAGAGATCCAGGTGGTGAGGATGTCAGGTAAATCACAGGATACAATGTTGTTGTTGTTGTCAGGTGCCATC
>NW_006408594.1:1463-13232 GCF_000296735.1 Chrysochloris asiatica | reverse complement strand
GGATTATAATCAATGATGTAATGAAACAAGGTATATGATTTGTTGAATGTAAAACTGAAGATATGCCCTGTAAACTTTCACTCAATCCACAATAAAAACCTTAAAATAAATAAATAAATAAAGTGTCAAATAATAGTAAATGAGGAAATTTTTTAAAAAAACAGTTAAGTCCCCTCAGGGCAAACCCTGTTCCAAGACTGAAACTCAAAGGGAATACACAAGCAGGCATGTAATCTTGCTGGTGACCATGTTGGTCTACAGATAAGGTGAGGCGGGGCAAAAACAAAAATAAAGCTGAGAGCTAAGTCCAACCAAGTTCAATAGACTCCTGTCAACCTGGATGGCGACTTGGGTGGCCAGAAGTATAACAAGACCTGGGGATTCCTGAGCCCATGGACAGGGACATAGTCACAAAGGACTAGAGCTGAGAGTGAAGCATCCAGCTGATATGTAGTGAAGGGAGATGCACAAGAATGCCCATAGTTGCAGATAGTACCCATTTGACCTAGCTTCAATGGCTGGATGATCAAAAATCGACTAGAGAAAGAAAGAAGATGAAAAAGAGTGTAATCTGCTACAGTTTGATGAACTTGACCTATACTTATGGATGTAGTAGCTTAAAAGAGGAAACAAATCTTTACAGCAAGGATCATTCCCAGCCCGTCTGTACAGAAGGTTGAGAAGGTTGACAGGGATGGGCAACTTAGACATTGCCTATCCAAAATGGGGGGTGGGAGTGGGGGGTGGGGGTGGAGAGGCACGAAGAGACTGGCTTACAAGTATTCAAGAGAGAGCTTAGTTCCAGAGGGTGCAGAGGAAGGTAGAATCTCCATTAAGTGGTTTCCAACCTGTCTAGATGGGACTGGTGAAAGGAGATGGGGATAAGACTCTTGTGGTTCCACAATGAATAATTGCTATCAGGACTGACTGTGAACGTTGCAAAAGTAAAGGTGATGTTTTGTTAACAAAAGGATGGGAATGGATGATCTTGCAGTCCAGGAGCGGAGGACCATGGAACCATCAAGGGGGAAGAGCAGACAGAGTATGAGACGGAGCAGCCGGGGACTCTAGACTCAAGGAGGGAGAGGGGCTGAGTACTGGCAGTCAGGGGGCTGACATGTAGGGTATACCCTTAGGTTGTTTGAATGGTTATATATTCCTGAGTGCTTCAGTATGCATAAAACACACACACACACACACACACACACAAGGATTGGAAGCAAATGCTGTTGAATGATGATGCATGGGAGGGATTGAAATCACTGCAATGAAACAAAATACGATAGGATAAATGGAAAGCTAATGTTCTCCCATATAAACTATCATTCAATTCACAATAAAAACTTATTTTTTAAAAAAGAGTTAAGTGCCTGGCATCTGTCAGCCACACTGAATTCTTCACCGTAATTTTATTGTTGTTAACACCCTAACAGCAATGTACAATTCCAGTGACCCTAACAATTACCACCTTCATCTTATCATAGTCTTCTTTCTGAAAGCACAAATTTTTCTCTCCTCTAGTCCCTGGAAAAGGTCCCAAAAGAAGAAGACGGCTCAGTGCCTGAGCACAAATAAGCAGAATATTTAGAAAGAGGAACAATACAGAGGAAAGACTCCACAGGACTATCACAACTCCCACATTCTGGGCCATGGCCATTAGAGAAATTGCAAAATCACAGTATCTCAAAGTTGGAAAGGGATCATCATGTGTCATCATGTGTCACAGATGATTATGATAAAGTCCCTATTAAACGCATTGTGTGTTAAGTACTCAATAGAGAAGTTAGCTAAGGGCTACCGGATTATGTTGTTGTTAGCTGTCATCAAGTCAATTTCAACTCACAGCAATCCAATGTATACAGAACAGAGGTGCTCCATAAGGTTTTCAAGGTTGTGACTTTATAGGGAAGGGAACCAAAGACAGGACTTTAAAAGTAATGGTCGAGAATTAATGTGCAATCACCACATCTACTACCTCCTACCAATTCTACCTGCAAAAGACTTGTAATGCAGGCTAAAACGAAGGCTATAGTTGTGCAACAACAACAACATAGTTCTAGCAGGGCTGGGACTTAGAGCCTTTTAGAATCAGAGTCCTGTTCTCTTACTTGGTTGGTTAGAACAACAACAACAAAATTGTTAAAGGTGGTTCTGATTGTTTCTACCTCTCCCCACCCCATTTCTTCGCCACAAAAAAAGAGGGAGGGAATCACAAGGAAGCACTGCTGTTGTCCATCCATTCATTTGATGCCAATCTCCATACTTTACAAAATAGTACTTAATCCTGTAATATATTTGTAATCAGCTAATCAGTTGTAAGAAGAGTACAGTGGGACATGGTTTTGTTAGGTTCTGTCAAGTCAGTCCCAATCAATATGCACTGTGTGCAACGGAATGACACGATGCTGGGTCCTATGCCATCCTCACAACTGCTGCTATGCTTGAGCCCACTGCTGTTGCCACTGTGCCAATCTCTCTTGTTGGGGGTCTCTCTCTTTTTTGCTGACCCTCCACTTTACCAAGCATGATGTCCTTCTCCAATATGTATGGAATCAACTCCACGGCACATAACCACCACTAAACATCTTTCTGTTATTCTCTGCTTTCAGCTAAGATCCATCTAACATCAGCAATTATATCCCTTGTTCCATGTCATGATCTGAATCCGGCTTAAACTTCTGGCAGCTCCCTGTCAATGTGCTGTTACAGCCTTTTTTGTATTATCTTTAGTAAAATTTTACTTCCATGTAATATTAACAATAGTGTCCTGATTTCCACATTCCATTGGGCCATATCTCTTTGGAATGGGCACAGATATGGATCTCTACCAAACCGCTATCTTCCAAATTTCTTGGCATAGATGAGTGAGTGTCTCTAATACTACATCAGTTTGTTGACAGATTTCAATTTGTATTCCATCAATTCCTGGAGCCTTGTTCTTTGCCAATGCCTTCAGTGCACCTTGGACTTCTTCCTTCAGAACCATTGGCTCTTTTTAATCATATGCTACCTTTTGAAATAGCTGAGCATCGACCATTTCTTTTTGGTACAGTGACTCTGTGTATTCCATGTTCTCTTGATGCTTTCTGCATCATTCAATATTTTGCCCAAAGTACTGCGAGTCTAGACTTGAATTTTTGAGAAATGCTGAGTGTGTTCTTCCCTTTTGTTTGGTCCTGCCACAGCCCTGAACAAGGTACAGGGAGTTCCCCTGGAGGGTGCACAAAAGAGATAAAATGAGACAAAAATGTAGAGAATGAGAGGGACCTCAGAATTACTAGGAAAGAACGGCCTGGAAGCACATCCATTGGACCCTAGTATCTCTATGCTTGAAACTTCTCAGACCCAGGGAAATCTACAAGGAATGCCAGGCCCACAGATGTTGAAAGGAAACAAGGACTTTTCTCCTTATCCTACAAAGAGAGAAAGCCTTCCCCTAGAGTCAGCTTCTTGCCTCCTAAGCTAGGAGAGAATAAATGTGTTTGTAAAATCCATCCACTTGTAGTATTTCTGTTGCAGCAGCGCAAAATAATGAAGAGCTCCCAGAATAAAACAAACTGTTAAGTCCTTCCAAAGGCTTGTGACTTTTCCTCTTGTCTTTCCCTCCCAAGCCTTAGGAGTCTTTCTCCAGCTGAGTTCTCTGGTACCACTACTTTTCATTATACTGCTAATTGTGACACTCAGGGGAATTAACACACAAAGAATGAGTGGGAACTTGCTCCATCAATCCACAAACCATATTTCACTTTCATTTCCAGATAAATATTAAAGAAGACCTATAGTGCACAATGTCAAAAAGGCCATTTGTCTTTACACACCTCCAAAGGAAAATATTTATCTCTGACATGAGTTTTTACTTATTGTTTGATTCTCTCCAACCAGTAGAAGCAAAGTTAACTACGCTAGCATATTCAGCAAACTGCTGCCATTTCAGCAATTACAATGGATTATATACTTTCAGTAGTGAGTCAGGCCTTGGGAGCAGCTTGTAGTAGTGGTGGTGGTGTGTTGTGGTGCCGATTCCAACTCACAGCAACACTCTACAGGGTTTCCCAGGCTGGAAATCTTTATGAGAGCAGAAAGCCTCATCATTCTCCCTCGGAGTGCCTGGTGGACTCCAACTGCTGACCTTGCACTTAGCAGCCCACCATGGTATAAACCCACTAGCTACCAGACCAGCCTAGTACATGGAAATGCAGCAGCTGGTAGCTACAGTAAGATTCAAAGAGACAAATGGAGTATTTGTTACCAAGTTTTCCAAAAGTTAACTAGTTCTTAAACTGATTATGCCTTCCTGAAGTATTTATAGATGAAATGATAAAATGTCTGGGATTTGTCTTAAAACACTGACAGGGACGAGGTAAGAAAGATTAAACAAGACTGCCCATGTGTTAATAATTAATGAAATCCGGTGACAGGTCTGTGGTGGTGGTTCATTATATTATTTCACTATTTTTATGTGTCTAAAATTCTGCACAGTAAAAAAAAAAAAAAAATTTTAATTAAAAAGTCCTACATCATGATTTGGTGAACTCGACAAACAGATAAAGAGCAACAAGGTAATTCATAGGACCAGACTGCTGAGCTATATAACCTACCAGAGTCAAAGCTGTAGCCTATTGAGCTATTGCTCAGTTTAAATACTTATTCCTCCTTAAATATTTAGGAGTCCTGGGGTGGTGCTGTGCAGTGGGTTACACACTGGGCTGCTAACCTCAGGGTAAGCAGTTCAAGTTTCCCAGCCATTCTTTGGGAGAAAGAGAAGGCTTTCTGCTCTGATAAAGATTTATAGCTTCAGAAATCCTACATGGGGCAGCTATAAGTCAGACTCAACTCAGTGGCTGTGGGCTTGGTTTTGGGGAGGGAAGTGGTACCATACGAAAAGCACTGGACTATTAACCACAAGGTCAGTAGTTCAAACCCACTAACTGGTCCTAGAAACCCTATACAGGGTCCTTACGAATTGGAACCAACTCAACAGCACTTAACAACATGTGGCACTTTAGTTAGGAGGAAGCACTGGACTGCTAACCTTAAGGTTAGCAGTTCAAAACCCACCAGCTGCTCCGCAAGAGAAAGATGAGGCTGTCTACTCCCATAAACATTTACAGCCTCGGAAACCACATACAGGGTCGCTATGAGTCAGAAATGACTCAAGGAGAAGAGGTTTGGTTTGGTTTTTTTGGTTTTACCATTTGTCAGGCACCAGAATAGTTGCCAGGAATACAATGACAAATTATATTATTTCCCCTACAAGGAGCCAAGTGAGGGATCAGATATCATAATGTCCAAGAACAAACAAGTCAGTTGTTGAAGAGTTGCTTTTGACTCATGGTAAATCCAGGTATGTCAGAGTTGCCAGGTCATTCTTCCAAGGCACCTGTGGGTGGATTTGAACTTCCAATCTTTCAATTAGCAGGCCAAGAGCAGTAACCATATGTACCACCCAGGGACTACAGAAAAATGTTGTTGTTGTTAGGTGCTATTGAATGAAACACTGCACACCTCTGAGCCATCCTCCCAATTGTTATGTTTGAGCCCATTGTTGCTGCCACTATGTCAATCTCATTTTGTTGAGGATCTTCTTCTTTTTCACTCAATTTGACCAAGAATGATACAAACTATGTCCTAAGTACAAGAGACAGAGCATTTAAGGATGGCTAGACTGGTGTCTTATACTTTGGACAAGAAGAACCAATTGTACTTCTTCTAAAACAGATTTGTTTGTTCTTCTGGCAGTCCATGGTACTTTCAATATTCTTTGTCAGTACCATAATTCAAATACACAGATTCTTCTTCAGTCTTCCTTTCTCACTGTCCAACTTTAAAATGTTTATGAGATGACTGAAAACACCAATGGCTTGGGGTCAGACGCACCTTAGTCCTCTCCTCAAAATGACATCTTTGCCCTTTATCACTTTAAAGACCTCTTTTGCAGCACATATGTCTAATGCAATAATGTCACTTGCTTTCTTGACTACTGCTTCCATAAGCACTGTGTATCCAAGCAAAATAAAGCTGTCAAAATGATATCAGCTTCAATCTTTTGTCCATTTATCATGATGTTATTTATTAGTCCAGTTGTGAGAATTTTTGTTTTCTTTACATTTTGAGATGCAAACCATATTGAAGGTTGTAGTCTTTGGTCTTTATCAGTATGCATTTCAAGTCCTCTTCACTTCCCACAAGTAAGGTTGTGTCATCTGCATATTATACGGTTGTTAATAACTATCCCTTCAATTCATCATATAATCCAGTTTCTCAGATTATTTGGCTCAGCATACAGAGTGAATGAGTATGGTGAAAGAATACAAATCTGGTACATGCCTTTCCAGATTTTACACCACACAGTGTGGCAATATAGGCTAAGCACTGGACTGCTAACTGCAAGGTTGTCATTTCAAACGCTACCAGTTGCCCACTATAGGGTTGCAATGATTCAAAATCAGCTAGATGGCACACAACAACAACAGTATCCCCTTGTTCTGTTTTAACAACCGCCTCTTACGTTAGTCTATGTACATGTTCCTCATGAGTATAATTAAGTGATCTGGATGGAATTCCCATTCTTCGCAATGTTATCATAGTTTGTTGTGATCCACACAATAGAATGCCCTTGCATAGTCAATAAAATACAAGTAAACATCTTTCTGGTATTCTCTGCTTTCAGTTAAGATCTATCTGACATCAGCAATGATATCCCTCATTCCAAGTCCTCTTTTGAATCCAACTTGAATTTCTTACATCTACTTGTTGATATGAGAGCTCCGGTTACAAATCAGGCTGCAAACCATAAGGTCAGCAGTTCGAAACTACCAGCGGTTCCATGGGAGAAAGATAAGGCATTCTACTCCTGTAAAGATTTACAGCCTCGGAAACCCTGTACAGGGTCGCTATAAGTCGGAACCGACTCCACGGCACACAGCCACCAGCCACCACTTGTTGATGTACTGCTGCAACTGTTTCTGAATGACCTTCAGCAAAATTTTATTTGCATGTAATATAAATGATGTTGTTGTTAAGTACCGCGAATTTGGTTCCAACTCATAGCGACCCTGCACAGGGTTTCCGAGGCTGTAAATCTTTACAAGAGCAGACGCCTCATCTTTCTCCCACGGAACCGCTGGTAGTTTCAAACTGCTGACCTTGAGGTTAGCAGCGCAATTCGTAAACACTACGCTACCAGAACTCCTAAATATAAATGATACTGTTCAACAATTTCCACGTTCCACAGTCATAAATAGGATCTCTTTCAACTGGTTAGTCAGGTAGCTGTCTTCAAAATTTCTTGGCACAAACGAGTAAGCATCTCCAGCCCTGCATCATTTTGTTGAAAGATTTCAATTTGTATTCTGACAATTCCAGTAACCTTGTTCTTCACCAATACCTTCAGTACAGTTGAACTTCTTCATATGCTACTTCCTGAAATGGCTGAACAATGACCAATTTTTTTTGGTACAGTGACTGTATTCCTTCCATCTTCTTTTGATACTTCCTGTATTGTTATTTTGCCCGTTGTTATCGTTAAGTGCCATGGAGCTAGTGCCAATTCAATAGCGACCCTATTTCCAAGAACAGTTGGTAAGTTTGAATTGATGGCCTTGAAGTTCAGTGCTTATCCTGCAGTGTCACACCAGGATTCCCATTTTCCCCGAAGAATCCTTCAATATTGCAACCTGAGACTTGAATTCTGTCTTCAGTTCTTTCAGCTTGAGAAATACTGAGCGTACTCTTCCCTTCTGGTTTTCTAAATCCAGGTCTTTTGCACATTTCATTATAATACTTAGCTTTGTCTCCTCAAGCTGCCCTTTGAAATTTTCTATTCAATTTTTACTTCATCTATTGCCTTAACTTCGCTACATTTAAGAGTACGTTTTGGAGTCTCTTCTGGCATCCATTTTGATTTTTTCTTTCTTTCCTGTCTTTTTAAGTACCTTTTGCTCTCTTCAAGTATGATGTACTTGATGTCACCCCAAAACTCTTTATAATCATTAGTGTCTAACATATCCAATCTGTTATTGAGATAGTCTCTAAATTCAGGTGGGAAACCCTGAAGGTCATATTTTTGCTTTCATGAACTTGTTTTCCTTTTTTTTGACTTCAGCTTGAACTTGCATATGAACAATTGACAGTCTGTTCCACAGTCGGCCCCTGACCTCTTTTAGCTCATGATATTGGGCTTCTCCATCATCTCTTTCCACAGACAGATGCAGTCTATCTGATTCCTGTGTACTCCATCTAGTAAGGTCCATATGCATAGTCATCTTTTATGTTGTTGGAGAAAAAAAAGGTATTTGCAATAAATAAGTCTTGCAAAATTCTATTATGCAATCTCTACATTGTTTCTATCACTTCGGTCATTATTTTTCAACTACTGATCCTGCCTCTTTGCTTCCAGCTCTCGCATTCCAATCACCAGCAATTATCAATGCATCCTGATTGAATGCCTGATCAATTTCAGACTAAAGAAGTTGGTAGAATTCAATTTTTTCATCATTGGCTTTCGTGACGTGCATAAATTTGAATAATAGCCATTCATATTAACTGATCTTCCTCTGTTTGGATATTATCCTATCACCACATTGTACTTCAAAATAGATCTTGAAATGCTCTTTTTGACTCCTCTTCAATATGTCCTTTCCGGCATAGTAAACCATAACAAAGTTAGGAATAATAGGAACACTTTTGCTTGATCCAACTTTTCAAGGAGCCCCTACTACCAACAAATTCTTCATCATAATCACCTTCTCTTGCTGCACATGCAGCTTTTAAATCACTGCATTAAAGTAGAGGTATGTGAAAACTGTATGCACCTGTTCTAGCTTATCTACAAATTCTACGTAAAGACACAGAACTCAGGAATAAATTTCATTTGTAACTTGAGGACTGCCTGTATTTGAAGATTTTGTTTAAACTTGAGAATTTAGTGCCTTTAAAGTGACCATCAGGAACACTGATGGTAGCGTTACAGTATAAATGCTGGACTGCAAGAAAAAGGTGAGGCTTTTCTGCTCTCATACAGATTGACAACCTTTGGAAGCCCTACACATGGTTGCTATGAGTTGGAATCAGCTTGATGGCACTTAACAAAAAACAACAACAATCCAACTTTGGCCAATCAGGAAAAGTTTCCCAGGAGATAGCATCTAACTTAATTTAGACCCAAAAAACAAATCATCTCTTTTCAGTCCACAGTGATCTTTATTATCTTACAGATCAGCAATACCTGTGCCTTTATGAATTAAAGTATCCATTTCTCCATAAAGCAAAAATCAGAAAGCTGTCATTCCTTCAATAAACACTAAATGTTTACCCATGAACCAGAACCAAGCAACTAACAACACAACAAATGTGCCAGCATGCACTAAACAAAAAGGATAAAACATGGCTCTGCTTTCATGGGCTTCACCATCGAGGTGAACAAAAACAATCCAATGCTGACTCTGACTCATAGAATAGAACTGCCACATAGGATTTCCAAAGCTGTCATTTTTATGGGAGCAGACTGCCACATCAAGGAGCAGCTGGTAGGTTTGAACCTCTGACATTACGGTTAGCAGCAGCATCAGGATTCCTTATGTAGGGTATGTTATTGTTGTTGTTAAGTGCCATGGAGTTGGTTCCAACTCATAACAACCTTGTACAGGGTTTCCAAGGAGCAGATGGTGGGTTTGAACCACCAATTTGTGGTTGGCAGTCCAGTGTTTCTCTCACAGCACCACACCTGTACTCCCTATGTAGGGTATTTGTCGTTGTTAAGTGCCATCAAGTTGGTTCTAACTCATAGCAATCCTGTAGGGTATAGGAAGGCAAAAACAAATATTTCAGTCAGCTATTAAGCAAACAAATTACAAACTTTTCCAAATTATGAAGGAGACAAGGAGGAACTTTGAGGTTGGGAAGTGCCTACTCTTTAGAAATAGTGGTAAGGAAACTTGGAAATGAAGACCAATGGATAATAGTGTAACCCACTAACTGGGGAAAGGGTGCCACAGGAGGTGACAAGAGCAGCATGGAAATGCCTGCAGGTCATGAGAAGAAACTTGAATTTTATTCTAAATGATGGTACTGGGAAACCATCAAAGGTGAGCATTTTAAGAAATGAAACAATGTGGTTAAATTTATGTTTTTAAGTCATTTTACTGTTACTATCCTGGAGAGAATGAGCTGAAAGAAAAGAATCATTTTTACAAAGAGGAATTTTAAATGCACAAGACAAAAACATGAAAATTTATTTAGGCCAGTAAAAATAATCTGCATTCTATTAAAAAACAAAACAAAACCCACTGCCATTGAGTGGATTTCGACTCAAAATATCCCTATGAAAATGTTCTATTGCCAACCTAAAATCTATTTAAATAGTCAACTTTGGTCCACGTTTCACCTACAGGTTTCTTTTTAAGTGCTTGCAGGCCATGCCTCCTGACCTCAGAGGAGGTCTCAGGAAGCTGAAACAAGCCCAGATATGCCTAGGGGTTAGCATTCTTTTCATTCTCCAATAGCCAAAGTCAGATCCATTTTCACTTAGAGATCTATTATACAACCAGCTTCTTGACTGAAAGAAAGGAATAGGGAAGACTTCCTTGAGTATTTCAAGCAACAATAAACTTTACTGAACATCTGATAAGGAATCTGATTGCAAAACATTTCTTCCCATTGCCAATTAGGCTCCAGGTGGGGATTTCACTATGAAAGCCATTCTACTTTTCCTACCCAAATTTGCCAAATCTCAGAAACCTGCCTAAAGCAAACCCATTTAATTCTGTCTTTTAAAACAAATTCTTCATTCCAAAATCTGAGCAAGAATAAATTTCTAATAGCATCTGCAAATGATAAAGACAATAAAAGAAATTCCATTGTCTATCCCTGAGGCATGTGGCTGAACAATCACAATACAGGCACTAGTTTCTGCTCAAAAAGATTTTACACACTTATTTGAGACAACAAAATGGAGAAGGAGCAGAGAACAACAGTAGCAGTATCTGCTTAAAATCCTACTTTACGTATATGTCGCTTAACCTGACAACATGCTGACAAGATTTCCCCATTTACTGATGAAGACACATAGAGGCCCCAGAGAGGTTTACATCAACTCAAAGTCACACAAGTACTAAGTGACTTCCATGTCCACACTCTTTCCATTAAGCAAATGTTTAAACGAAGATCTAAATTATAGAAATTTCTCAATAAGACCAAAGTACTCCTCTGCAATACATAAGTCTATAGGTGGAAGCCTGAACCACATCCAGATCTTCAGAAATGGGAAATTTCCACTTGAAAGGACAAGCAGATCATCCAGGAGTGGCTAGAAGAACAGAAGATATTTCTTGAAAGAAAGACCTACAGGAAAAAAACAAAACAATAGAGGCAGACCATCTGTTACTACAAGAACAAACAAGTTGCTTGCCCAGGAAACATCAAGGCAAGGGGCCGGGTCTCCTAAGTGAAAACCCCTTCGAAGACTAAGACTCAATGGGAATACACACTCTGATTGGTGAATACGCTCATCACCAATAAAGGGAAATGAGGGAAAAACAGCAATGAAATGGCGAGCTAAGCCCTAGAATGTTCAATAGACTTCTATGAACCCGGGTAAAGACCTGGTTGGCCAGCAGTGTGGCAAGACCTGGGGACTTTTGGGCCCAGAGTCAGTGAAATAGCCACAGAGGAGTAGAGTGGAGAGTGAAGTGTCCAGCTGATAAGAGGAAAAGGCATATGCACAAGAACACCCACACTTGCAGATAATACCCACTTGACCTGGCTTCAATG
>NW_006408594.1:0-640 GCF_000296735.1 Chrysochloris asiatica | reverse complement strand
AAAAAAAAAAAAAAGACCAGAGTATTAACAATACACACAAAATATAAGTTTTTTTCATTTGGAGGTCTAATTACCAATCATCATGGTTTTCAATGGAGAAAAGTCATTAAGATTCCTACTTGGAAAAAGAGACACCTAGACCATCAGAAACCGCTCTGGAGAAATAAGGTAAAGTTATAAAACAGGGTTTCAAAAAGTTCATGGGAAAATGGAATTAAACGATAATGGGAATTTTCCAGGTTTTGAAGCCCCTCATATGAAGTCAAACAAACGTCTTCTTGAAGGCAGGATAAACTTCCTTGGGGCCAAGAGCACTAACTTCCTAACAAAAGCTGTAGGGAATCTTATAAAAACACCATTTGCAACTCCAGGAATGTCTGAAGTGACTGAGAGTGGAAACACTGAGCAACATGCACAGCCAGTATGTACAATAAAATCAAGTAAGAGAGCATACACAAAAAGCAGTAACAGGGGAGAACAAACAAGATGGAGGATCAAGTGGAAGTGCAGTAAAGATTTCAGCCAGCAACAACACAGAGTACCCAACCAAGCAGGCTCAGGGGATGGTCCCAGAATTCTGAACCACATATAAAGGAATATTTAGAAGGTTGGAAGGCTTACAGCTGGGGAAATTTGTGGC
>NW_006408593.1:15748501-15749169 GCF_000296735.1 Chrysochloris asiatica | reverse complement strand
GAGCCATAACATTAGATGATATATGCACACCAATGTTCATAGCAGCACTATTTACAATAGCAAAAGGATGGAGACTGCCAATATGCCCATCAGCTGAAGAATGTATAAACAAACTGTGGTACATACACACAATGGAATACTCTGCTATCTTGAAAAATAACAAGGAAGCTGTAAGCCACCACATAACATGGAGGAATCTTGAGGACATTATGTTGAGTGAAATTAGTCAGTCACAAAAGGAGAAATACTTCATAGGACCACTACTGTAAAAAACTAAGAAAAATAACCCATAAAAAAGGGGGGTGGATTATTTGCTGGTTGCTGGGATGTGGGGATAGGGTGACAGGAGGGAGGAGAAGGTGGAGCACAGGGCAGGGAATAGATACAGGATAGTTTGGGTGCTGGGGACGGGGGGCAATATACAAGAATGGAGAGGTGAATGGAGAACAAAGCATATGGGAGAACAATTAGGCAGGTTTGCATGGGCTAAGTGGGACAGAAGTAAGTAATGACATATGCACAACAGGGCTCTGAGATACAGGGATTGAGACATGGTTGGAATGGGGAAAAGGGGAGAATAATGTTAAGATGCTTGGCTGTCAATTGAATCTTGATTTTCTTTGCATTATATTATAAAATAGACACTGGACAGGGAAAGAAAAGAATAG
>NW_006408593.1:15743781-15747358 GCF_000296735.1 Chrysochloris asiatica | reverse complement strand
GACAACTGGAGAGCAGGACCCTACCCAGAGAATCAATGATGCCTGAGATGGAGGCAGAGACGATGACATGGAGAGATGGAGCAGCTTGGGACTTTAGACACAGAGAGGGAGAGGGTCAGTGTGCTGATGGCTGGGGTTGCAGGCTTGTAGTGTATACCCTTTAGTTGGTTGGTTGATGATGCATGGAGGGAATTGTAACTATGGCAATGAAATAATATACGATAGGATGATTGCAAATCTAATGTTCTCCCATGTGAACTACCACATAATTCACAGTAAAACATATTTAAAAACATATCTCATATGCAACCAATATAAAAAATGTTGTGTGATATGAAAATGTAAATAAACAGGAAACAAAAAAACTTATGCCATCTTACTTGTCAAATAGTTTAGGTTGACATGTTTTGTCTTGCTGCTGCTGTGAAAAGAGAAAAAGATCCCTAAGGAAATCAGTGTGTAAAGTGATGAACATTTTAAAAATAACCGTCCCCAGAATCAGATGGACCCAGGGCAGACACAGTGTGACTCCCAGCTTTGCCTTCAGGCTGAGAGACTAAGGGAAGACAGAGGAGAGATGATCAAGTTCTCCAGACTCTTCAGGGCAGCTGATGATGAGGACAGAGAATTTCTGAACTGGACACAAGGATTTGATGCTTACACCCTCGGAAACCCTGTACAGGGTCGCTATGAGTCGTTTCCGATTCCACGGCACATAACAACAACAACAACAAAGTGGCAAAGAGGTGCTAATGATTGTATTTTATTTTAACATATACACCAGGATAGAGAGCAAATACAATTTATCCATATCTCTAACTGTGGCCAAAGGAAGTCATAGACAATGTATGCTACACAAATATAATTGTAAGACTTGATTTCTACTGAGGTGTAAATAGAAAGGAAAATTTCATTTTTTTAAAGCTTTTATTGTGAATTGAGAAAGCTTGCAGGGCAGATCATCAGTGTTGCACTCAATGGATGACAACAAATATGGAAGAGAAACCTTAAATGGGGAAATTGGAAGTGGCCCAAGGAGCTAAGATTGCTGCTGCCAGATCTTTAGCAATTCTAAGATTGTAGTTTTTACCCTGAGCAACACGGAGAACTATTGCAGCAGAATAGAGCCATGATATGATCTAAGTTATGTGTTGAAAGAACAACTCTACCTGCTGTGCTGAAAATAGATTTTGGGGGTAGTGGTTGAAAACCACCCAGAAGACACTACAAACTTCCCAAATCCATGTGTGACAGAATTTAGAAAATAATGCAGAAGGAACTCCATGATGTTTAAGCAATAATGTGGTTCAACACTCACTATATGTTAATATACTTGAGTAGTGATAGTTTAGATTGCATTATCTGGAGTCCTGTTGTGTAGCTACAGGATAATACTCAAGGTCAGTTTGAAATACAAAACTGGTTCAAACGCACCAGCAGCCCACTTGGGATTTCTATGTTGTTGTTAGGTGCCATCGAGTCGGTACCGACCCATAGAGACCTTGTGCACAGCAGAACAAAACACTGACCAATCCTGGGCAAACCTCACTACTGTTGCCACATTTGAGTCCATCGATGCTGCCACTTGGTCAATCCATCTCATTGGGGGTTTCCTCTTTATCTCTGACTCTCCACTTTACCAAACATGAGATTGTTCTCCAGTGACTGGTCCCTCCTGACAATATGTCCAAAGTAGGAGAGACGAAGTTTGGTCATTTTGGCCCCCAAGGAACACTATGACTGCACTTCATCCAAACGTATCTATTAGTTCTTTTGGCAGCCCATGGCACTTTCAATATTCTCTTCCAACACCATAACTCAAATGCATCAATTCTTCTACGGTCTTCCTTATCACTACTCAAGTATATTAACATATAGTGAGTGTGTAAGTCATTCAGAGAAATGTGGAAAAGGAATAGTATTCCAGACAGAGGGAATAGCCCTTATATATATGCAGGCACTATGGCAAGAGCATACTTGGTCAGTGACAGGAACAGAAAGGGGCCAAAGGGACTAGAGGAGTTAAAGAAATGTCCACCATGTTAGAGAAACCCTGAGAGGTAGTAGGGTAACAAGATTACTGCTGCCTGATCTTAAGCCATTGTAAGGTTTTAGTTTTTATTCTGAGTAACACAGAGAACTATTGCAGCAGAAAAGACTCATGATATGACCTGATTATATGTTTAAAAATGACTCTACCTGCTCTGCTGGAGATAGATCTTGGGGGCAATGAATGGAAAGATAGAAGCAAGGAGAATAGGTAAGAAGCAATTGGAAGAATCCAAGGGGAAGATGATGGTGGCTCAGAATGAGGTGACAGTTCTAAAAATGACAAGAAACTCTTGAACTTGGGATATATTCAAGGTCAAGAATAAAGCCAGCACAGACTTCCTGAGAGACTGGGTGTGGGGAATGGAGAGAATAAATAGACCAGTTGTATCATCAATCAAGAAGGAAGATGGCATGAGTATAGTCGGCTGGGATGGGAGTAGAACCAGGAGTATATTTGTGGGCTTGTTCTGTTGAAGAAATCTATTTGTCATGCACATAGATACACCATGGAAGCAGCTGAATTTCCATGTCTCAACCTCAAGGAAAAACATTGTCAGGGCTGTAGATAATTTGGGGATCTTGGTCATGGAACAATAGCATGTGAAGGAAGAGGGAGAAATTAACTGGATTTAATGCTAATGATGGATTTAATAAGATGGTAAATGTGGAGTTTTTGTTAAATTTAGTAGTGCAAGTGTCAGTGTTGACCTTGAGAAAAGTATTCTCAGAAATTGTTAGTTATTGAAGTGTGGCTGAGGGTGTTTCTAAAGAATGGAAGGTGGGTGATAAATGGGAGATGGACATTGTGGTGTCCTCTTGAGTTTTGGGGAAAAGGAGGGAGATGAAATGGGATTATTTCAGTATGACTGAAGTGAGGTCAAGGAAAGTTTTTTTGTTTTGTTTTTTTTAAATGACAGAGATAGTACATTGTGTCTTTGCTGCTATAAACTGCTCACTAGAGAGGGAACATAGATGAAATCAAAAAAGATTTTTAGACCAGTGCTCATGGGTAAGCAGTGAGAGGACAAGGTCCCATGAAAAGGTTAAGATAATCTGATGGCCTTTGGTAAGAGTCACAGATAATTCATTTGTAACAGTAGTTAGGAAGGTCACATACAAAGGAATGGATGCTGGCAGTTTCCTTGATATAGTTAGAGAGATCTAGAAATTCTCTTTTGATAGCTTAAATAATTTCAATAAAATTGGAAACAAGTTCTTGTAATGTTTCACATTAAGTTTGAGGTTGTTGGTGGTGTTTAGGAGAAAGTCAGGTACTTTTCTTCGAAGAAAAGAATCCTTCTCTTTCTACCTCACTAAACTTTTGCATCATGAAAACCAAAAGCACACCCTGTCATTGAGTAGATCAAGACTCATAATGATCCTATGTAAGGTTTGTGGGACTAATTCTTTATAGAAATAGTCACTCTCAATTTTCTTCTTCCAAGGAGTCACTAGTGGGTTTGAATCATCGACTTTGCATCTCAGCAGACAATTACACCACCAGGGCTCCTTCAGAGACTTCATA
>NW_006408593.1:15741141-15742130 GCF_000296735.1 Chrysochloris asiatica | reverse complement strand
GACATCAGCAATGATATCCCTTGTTCCACGGCCTCTTCTGACTCCAGCTTGAACCTCTAGAAGTTCTCTGTCAATGTATAATTGTAGCCGTTTCTGTATTACCTTGAGCAAAATTTTATTCTTATGAAATATAAAAGAGATTGCCTAATGATTTCCGCATACTGTTGGGTCACCTCTCTTTGGAATGGGCACAAATATAGATCTCTTCCAATCAGTCGCCAGATAGTTGTCTTCCAAATTTCTTGGCAGAGATGAGTGAGTGCCTCCTGTGCATTCTGACTTTCTTGAAATATTTCAATTTTTATTCCATCAATTCCTGGTGCTTTTATCTTTGACAATTCCTTCAATGCACCTTGGACTTCCTCCTTCAGGATCATTGGCTCTTGATTGTATGCTACCTCTTGAAATGAATGAACATTAACCATTTCTTTTTGGTATAGTAACTCTGTGTATTCCTCCCATCTTCTTTAGATGCTTTCTGCATCATTAAATAATTTGTCCAATGAATCTTTCAATAACGAAATCAAGGCTTGAATTTTTTCTTCAGTTCTCCCAGCCTGAGAAATGCTGAACATGTTCTTCCTTTTTGGTTTTCTGATTCCAGATCTTTGCACATTTTGTTGAAATATTTGGTTTTATCTTTTCGAGCTGATCTTTGAAATTTTCTGTTCAGCTCTTGGACCTCCTCATTTCTTCCATTTGCTTTAGCATCTCTACGCTGATGAGCAAATTTCAGTGACTCTTCTGATATATGTTTTGACCTTTTCCTTTTTTCTTGTCTTTTCAATGACTTTTTTGCTTTCTTCATGTATGACATTCTTGATGTCATCCCACAACTCTTCTTTTCTTTGGTCTTTAGTGTTTAATGTATCAAATCTGTTCTTCAGATGATTTCTAAATTCAGGTGGGGTATATTCAATGTCATATTTTGGCTCTTGTGGATTTGTTTTCATTTTTTTTTTCAGCTTCAGTTTGAATTTGCATATAAG
>NW_006408593.1:15709495-15711422 GCF_000296735.1 Chrysochloris asiatica | reverse complement strand
TGTAGCTGGATTCATTATTATTGTCATAATATACATTTGTTGTTGTTAAGTGCCTTTAAATCAGTTCTGTCTCATAACATCCCTGTATAGTGTTTCCAAAGAGCCGTTGGTGGGTTTGAAGCACAAGTCTTGTGGTTATCAGTACAGTGCTTATCCTAAGGCATCTCATCAGGATTCCCATAATACGTATGTGTCATCTATACTTGTTTTTATAAGAAAATGACAGTGCAACATCAGGCTGCAAGCTTAGGCTTTTCATAAACCTCGTCAGGAGAGGCCCTTTATAAAAGGAACAGAGTCTCTGTGGTGTCAGCTTCTCCACAACAGGATCTGGAAGAACTTAAACAGCCTTTAGATTTAGAAACCCAACTTTAGATGGAAACAAGAGGCATCATCCCCACAGCTAAAATAGATTCAGGTGGTTTCTCTTAGCCCATAGTCACTGCCATGGAGTTAATTCTGACACATAGTGACCCTACAGAGTAGAATTACCCTATGGGGTTTCTTATGCTGTAATCTTTATGGAAGTAGATTACTGTATCTTTCTCCCACAATCTGCCAACTTCTCAGTTAGTAATCTAGCACTTAAGTACTGTACCAGCAGAATTCCTTTCTTAGCACATAAAAAATGTATCACTGCCAGACACAGATACTACATTCTGAAAACATCTTGACTCCAGCCTTACTCACTTGGTCAGGTTCTCAAAAGCATGTCAAAAGGCAGTGGAGACTTGTGGTAAAGTTGTTGTAGTTATTGTTAAGTGCCGTTCACTTGGTTGTCATCCATAGTGAACCTAGGTAGGGTCTCTGAGGAGCAGCTGGTGAGCTTGGACCAACAATCTTTAGTTCAAACTCATTTTGTAATCCAGTTCATTAACCCACAGAAATACTTCAGAAATCTATAAGATAAACTAAACTGAGACTATAGGAGTCCTGGTGTGGCACTCTGGTTTAATGCGCTTGACTGCAAATTCATCAGCCACTTCTCAGATATCACATGCAGGGTTTCTATGGATCAGAACAAACTCAAAGGCACTTCACAACAACAACAACAAACTGAGATTATACTTGTCTCTAAAAGAGAATACTTGGTAGCATAGAATCTGAGACATTTTGCTATTTAAGGATTTATATGTGCATGTATTTTTCCCTAGTTGTTCCCTACTATTGAACTTGAAAAAGTTAAAAAACAACAACTAAGACACTTTAAAATTGATATATTTTCAATATTATTTATTAAGCATCCCCTAGGTGGCTGAGTGAATGCCTGAGGGAAGCAAATGGTTAATGCTGTCTGCTGCTAGCAGAAAAGTTGGAATTTTGAGTCCACACAGAGTTTCTCAAATGAAAGACCTGAAAATCTACTTCTGATAAAAGGAACCACTGAAGACTGAATGGAAACCAGTTCCACTCTAGTAGATATGAGGTTGTCATGAGTCAGAATTAATATCAGGACAATTGGGGTAGGTGACTGGGAGATGCTGAGTCCCTGAGTTTACATCAAGGAAGAATAAACACAAGTGCTGCCCTGGTGGGGATTACAATATTGGCAAAGAGAAAAAAATAAAAAAGTGTATTTGTTTAATTATAAATTAAGCTTCACATTTATTTTAGGGATGAAGAACTAGAGAATTGCAAGATAAAAATCCTTAGTAAAGACTTCTTGAGGATGTGATCTGTCATCTGAAAATGAAAGAGAGGGATTCAGTCAGACAAGCATCCTGGAAGGAAAATTCCAGCAAAGAGAAGAGTGAAAATAAAATTCATGAATTGAGAAAGGTTTGAATCATCCAAAAACAGATAGAAAGAAAGAAAGAAGAAGGAAGCAAGATAGATAAGAGAAGGTGAGGAGAACCTCGTGAGAAAGATGAAGTATAAAATGTTATTGGATAGGAAGTAAGAGACAAGGAAACAAAAAAAGAAAAAA
>NW_006408593.1:15693880-15700456 GCF_000296735.1 Chrysochloris asiatica | reverse complement strand
GGAGCCAACAATCTGGGAGAGACCAAATGGCAAGACCAAGTGGTAGAGCAAGCAGATTCCATAGACAAATGCCTGTGGGAACTCTGGAGAGAATAGTGGGCCATATTCTTTGTTTGTTTGTTTTTTGTTCTAACTTTTTTTTGGTATATCTTCGTTGGCCTATCACTGTCTGAACACCTCCATTCTGGTGACTAGAAGGGATGCTTGATTGAGAGGACACCCCCCACCTACACCACTGAAGGCTTCTTTTAAAATGCATGCACACAGATCCTCTCAGCTGTCAAAGGGTCAACCCCGTTTAAAACCAACCAGCAGTGCAAAACGGCCACAGTGGCCCTGAACTGTTTATTAATGGGGAAAAGGCCAGAACAGGTTGTGGATTGGGAAACAGTCTAAAAACAAAACAGGCTGAAAATTAAATCCTGAAGCACAGCATAACAACCCAAACATCCTGAAATTTATCAGGTGGCCTTGAAGGCAAAAGCTGAAAGAAGATATTAAAGTCATACGCATATTAAGCCACAGACTTTTTTCCTTCTCTCTTTCCATCTCTTGTCTGCCATGAAAGAGAAGGTCAGAGAGGTAGTAGGGTAACAAGATTACTGCATCTTAATCTTTAGCCATTGCAAGGTTTTAGTTTTTATTCTGAGTAACACAGAGAGTGAATGCAGCAGAATAGACACATGATATAATCTGAGTTATGTGTTAAAAGAACAGCTTTACCTGCTGTGCTGGATATAGATTTTGGGGGTAGTAGATGGAAAGGTAGAAACAAGGAGACTAGGTAAGAAGCAATTGAAAGAATCAAGGTGGAAGATGATTGTGCCTCAGAATTAAGTGACAGTTCTAAAAATGACAAAAAACTCTTGAACTTGGATTATATTTAAGATTAAGAATACAGCCAGCACAGATTTCCTGAGAGACTGGTTGTGGGGAATGGAGAGAATAAATAGACCTCTTGTATCATCAATCAAGAAGGAAGATGGCATGAGTGCAGTCCGCTGGGATGAGACTAGAACCAGGAGTACAGTTGTGGGCTTGTTCTGTTTAAGAAATCTATTTTTCATGCACATAGATTTATCAGGAACCTCAAGGAAAAAAATGTCTGAGGTGGAGATAATTTGGGGATCTTGGTCATGGAACGATAGCATGTGAAGGAAGAGGGAGAATTTAACTGGGTTAAATGCTAATGATGGATTTAATAAGATGGTAAATGTGAAGTTTCTTTTAAATTTAGTGATGCAAGTGTCAGTGTTGACCTTGAGAAAAGTATTCTCAGAAATTGTAAGTTATTGAAGTGTGACTGAGGGTGTTTATAAAGAATGGAAAGTGATAAATGGGAGATGGACATTGTGGTATCCTCTTGAGTTTTGGTGAAAAGGAGGGAGAATGAAATGGGAGATTACAGCATGAGGGAAGTGAGGTCAAGGAAAGTTGTTTTTTTTTAAATGACAGAGATAGTAGATTGCTTCTTTGCTGATGTAATCAGCTCACAAGAGAGGGAGCATAGATGAAATCAGAAAAGATTCTTAGACCAGTGTTCATGAGTGAGCAGTGAGAGGATGAGGTCCCATGCAACGGTTAAAATAATCTGATGGCCTCTGGCAAGAGTTACAGAAAATGCATTTGTAACAGTAGTTAAGAAGGTCACATACAAATGAATGGAAGCTGGCAGGTTCATTGATATAGTTAGAGAAATCTGGAAATTCTCTTTTGATAGCTTAAATTATTCCAATGTGGAAACAAAATCTTGTAATGTTTTACATTAAGTTTGAGGTTTGCAGTGGTGTTTAGAAGACAGTCAGACACCTTTCTTCAAATTAAAGAATCCATGTCTTTCTACTGTACTGAAATTTTGCCTCATGAATACCAAAAACACACACTGCTCTTGAGTAGATCTAGACCCATAGTGATCCTATTTAAGGTTTATGGGATTATAACCCCTTTTGGGGACAGGTTTTCTTTGGTACGTTAATAAGAATTAAGATAGGATATATTTTAAGTCCATTCATTTTGAAATATAGAAGAACACATTAAGCATGAAACAAAGCAAGCAGGATTTAAAATATATATAACACAACAACACAACTCTACTGCCATTGAGTCCATTCTTATTCATAGTGACCCCGTAAGACAGAGCAGAAAGGCAGAACTTCTCAAAGGGTTTAACTGTACATTATTATGGAACGACACAGACTCATCCTTCTCCTGAGGAGTAGCTGATGAGTTTGAACCATCAACCTTTCCATTAGCAGTGCAATACTTAACCCACAGCCACCATGGTAAATGCCATGCCACACAAGATTGTAAGGAATTCAAGCTGAGAGACAAGGTCCTTCCACCAGGGACAACAGGGAGACAAAACTGTGGACTCAAACCAACACCCTGAATTCAGTCTTGTAATGTCTTCAACTGTGAGAAAATTCATGTGTGTTTGTTAGTCATTCACTTGTGGTGTTTCTGTAATAGCAGTACTGAATACTGAATGACTGATAAAAGTAACCAAACACCCCTGCCTCATCAGGATTGCCTTAGATGAGAGGTTATAATCTATGCCCTAAAGACCAAACTTAGCCTTCCACCATTTTTAGTCTTTTTTTATTCCCTTTCTTTTAAAATTGTGGTAAGTACATTTAAAACACAACATTTTTTTCACATGTACAATTCAATAGTTCAGTTTTTTATCTCATCTAATCACATGTACATTTCACATATACAGTTGAGCCATTTTAACATGGTTGCACATAGTCCTGATATGCTAAAATCATGACTATCCATTTTTAAGTGTTTTCATCACTCTTAGCACTCAATGAGTGTCCGCTAAGCAATGACTACCAATGTCCCCTCCTTTCTGCCCTTGGTAACCACTAGTAAACTTTAGTATTCTATATACTCCATGTGCTATACTGCATCATTGGTTTGAACTGCAAGGTCGGATTGTCAAGCTCACACAACGCACTTTGGAAACCCTATACAGGGTTTCTCTCTGTTAGAACTGACTCAATGGCATTTAACACCAACAAAAAACAACAATTCTATATATTTCACAGGCATGGAATTACACAGTGTTTAGCCTTTTGTGGTTGATTTATTTCTCTCAGAGTAATGTTTCCCAGTTTCTGCCAGGTATCAGTATTTCACTTCTTTCAGGTGAGTAACACTGCATTATACCACATCTTGGTTATCTATCTGAAACTACCTTTAACAATGATAAACTTGACCAGCAGATTATAAAAATATTAAAGTTTAAGATGTCAATATGGTCCCTCCAGTTAGTAAATTCTAGAAAGGAAATTTAAGATGAGTTTCTTACATGGACCGATATTCTCACACTGTCAGATACTTTTTATTCTTCATTGACACGGTGCAAGGTGAAGAAATAGAAAGTGAATCCAGGTATTTAATTCTAAAGTATTGTAATCAGGCAGCAAAAGTCATGTTCTATTGTTGACATAACAAACATTAAGTGAAACTTATTTTTAAAGATTTGATACCAATTTCTGGAGTCATCTGTAATCCTATGAAAGATTTCCCTTTTAGTTGTTATTCCAAAAGACTTATTTTCATGTCCATGTTATTATTTTCAACTTCCTGCTATTGTTGAATGTCATTGGGTCACTTCTGATTCATAGAGACTCTGTATAGGGTTTCTGAGGAGAGGCTGGTAAGTTTTACTGTCAACCTTGCTTTTCAAATCCACCTTATGGTCCAGTGTTTTATCCTACAGCATCCAAGTAGAGGATTCCCCTTGTACCAGGATCTTGTCTACTTTAGTAATCTCACCACACCACGTATCATGATCTTTTTAACTTTACAACCTGTTGTTTCCAACCTTAGGATTTCAACACTGGCTTTTTTTACAAACAAAAAAACAAAAAAACTTTGGGCCTGAAATGCTCTTTCCACTGACATGGAAATCTCTGTCTTATCATTCAGACTCCAATGTAAAAATTACCTCTCCAAAAGCCCAATGTCTGTCTAACTAGAATGCTCATCCAGTCCCCAAACATTGCTGCATTGCAATTCTCTGAGAGTCAGGCATGGCTGTAGGACTTTATTCATAGAATGTAAGCTCCAACAGAAAAGGAAAACTGATTGCCTTCTACACCCAGCACATAGAAAAACTTTTGACACTTCACACAAACTTAGGAATATTCTATCTCAATGAATAAATCAGCCTGGCAGTTGATGAAAATTGTAGGTGTAATACTACCTAGATACTCATTGCACATATTTGTACTTTAAAATGTTGACTTAAATGCTATATGTTGAAATTCCGTAGTTGGTATCATAATTATTGTCATAATATACATTTGTTGTTGTTGTTAAGTGCCGCCAAGTAAATTCTGTCTCATAATATCGCTATATAGGGTTTCCAAAAAGCAGTTGGTGGGTTTGAACCTCCAGTCTTGTGGTTAGCAGTCCAGTGTTTATTCTAAGGCACCTCATCAGGATTCCCATAATACTCATAATATCATCTATGTTTTAATAAGAAAAAGACAGTGTAAGATCAGGCTGCAACCTTAGGCTTTTTATAAACCTCATCAGGAGAGGTCCTTTAGAAAAGCATCAGAGTCTCTCTGGTGTCAGCTTCTCCACAACATGATCTGGAAAAAGTTAAACAGCCTTTAGATTTAGAAACCCAACTTCAGAAGGAAACAAGAGGCATCATCCCCACAGCTAAAATAGATTCAGGGAGTGTCTCTTAGCCCATAGTCACTGCCATGGAGTTGATTCTGACACATAGTGACCCTACAGAGTAGAATTACCCTATGGGGTTTCCTATGCTGTAATCTTTATGGAAGTAGATTACCATACCATTCTCCCACACACTGCCAACCTCTCAGTTAGTAATCAAGCACTTAAGTACTGTACCAGCAGAATTCTCTTCTTATTCCATTAAGAATGTATCACTATAAGACACAGATACTACATTCCTTGACTCCAGTCTTAGTCACTTAGTCAGTTTCTCAAAAGCATGGCAAAAGCCAGTGGAAGATTTTGATAAAGTTATTTTTGTTAAGTGTCTTTGACTCAGTTGTAATCCATAGTGAACTTGTATAGGATTTTCGAGGAGCAGCTGGTGAGCTTGGACCCACAAACTTCAGTTCAAACTGACTTTGTAATCCGGTGCATTAACCCACAGAAACACAACAGGAATCCGTATATTAGATAAACTAAATGGAGATTATAGGAGTCCTGGTGTGGCGCTGTGGTTTAATGTGCTGGACTTTAGAGTCACCAGCCACTCCTCGGAAATTATATGCAGGGTCTCTATGGATCAGAATCTACACAAATTGCACTTTACAACAACAACAACAAACTGAGATTATACTTGTCTCTAAAAGAGGATACTTGGTAGCATACAAATTGAGACATTTTAACTATTTAAGGATTTATTTATTTGTATTTTCCCTATTTGTTCCCTACTATTGAACTTGAAAAGGTTAAAACACAACAACTAAGTCACTGTAACATTGATATGTTCTCAGTAGTGTTCATTAGGCATCTCCTGGGGAGTGGGGCCAGTGCCTGAATGGAACAAATGGTTAATGCTGTCTGCTGCTAACAGAAAAGTTGAAGCTTTGAGTCCACACAGAGTTTCTTAAATGAAAGACCTGAAAATCTACTTTGAAAAAAGCAATCACTGAAGACTGAATGGAAAACAGTCAGACTCTGGTAGATATAGGGTTGTCATAAGACAGAAATGATACCCTGACAATTGGGTCAGGTGACTGGAATATGCTGAGTCCCTGAGTTTACATCAAGGAAGAATAAATGCAAGTGCTGCCTTGGGAGGGATTACAATCTTGAAAAAGAAAGAAAAGAAAAGTGTACTTGTTAATTATATAAGTCTCCCATTCATCTTAGCGATGAAAAACTAGAGAAAATGAAAGCTAAAAACCCTTAATAAAGACTTCTTGAGGATGTGAGCAGTCATCTGAAAATGAAAAGAGGAAGAAAGAGCAAGATTCAGTCAGACAAAGCATCCCAGAAGGAGGATTCCAAAAAAGAGCAGAGTGGAAATGAAATTCATGATTTGGGAAAGGCTTTGAAATGTCCAAAAACAAATAGAAATAAAGAAAGATGAAGGAAGCAAGAAAGATAATGAAAGATGAGGAGAGCCTTGTGAGAAAGATGAAGAAGTATAAAATGATATTGTACAGGAAGAAAGAGACAAGGAAACAAAGAAAGAAATCTAAAAAAAAGGTGACCAGAATTAGTAAGAAAGAGGATGGAGCACAAAAGGCATTGGATAGGTGGGTAGTAGGCAGAGCACTGGAGTATCCTCAGTGGATTTGTATGCTTAAAAGAGGCCTCTGAGTGTTGTGCATGCAAGAGATTGGAGTGATTGCGGAGGGTGAGACCTCACTGTATTTTTAGGAAAAAATGTTCTTGGCATGGGCACTAGTGATCAACCAATATTAATTGTTTCATCCAAAGTTTCTTCATGGCATTTTTCACCTCTGCATTCCTCAGGGTGTAGATCACAGGATTTAACATGGGTGCAACAATGGTAAAGGAAACAGACATTCCCTTGTCTATGGGGTAAGTGGCTACAGGTCTCATGTTTAA
>NW_006408593.1:15692270-15692754 GCF_000296735.1 Chrysochloris asiatica | reverse complement strand
CTGATCCTGGGCCAAGCTGACATCTTTGCTCTTCAACACTTTAAATAGGTCTTTCATAGTTCATGTTAAAGGACATAAAACATGCAAAACCTATATTATTTTTAACTGATAAACACTTGTAGTATCAGGCATTTTTTATTCCTGGTCTCACCACGTGTTCTATCTTTTCCTCCAACCAGCTGTTCACAATTATAACCTGACAGTAGCTTGACCTACACATTCCGCAAACTTCATCTCCTCTCACAAACACATCTCTTGCTTTTTGCTAGTAAACTTGCTGCGTGATATATTTCAGAGGCCCTGCTACATCATCCTGATGCAAATGTACACTTAGTACTATGACGGCCTTCACATCCTATAGGGAAAACTTTGACCACAGTGATTCTGGAGCCTTAGGATAATCAAATTAACACTGGCCAGGGCCATAATTAATTAAGGAATTAAAATAAATAAATTGCGACATATTAATCAAGGAATTAAATAA
>NW_006408593.1:15685004-15686672 GCF_000296735.1 Chrysochloris asiatica | reverse complement strand
AAGGAAAAGGTCAAAATAGGTGTCAGAAGAGACACTGAAACGTGCTCTGCATTGTAGAGAGGCTAAAGCAAATGGAAGAAAGGAGGAGGTACAAGAGGTGAACAGAAACCTTCAAAGGTCAGCTCAAGAAGATAAAGCCAAATATTACAACAAAATGTGCAAAGATCTGGAATCAGAAAACCAAAAAGGAAGAACACACTCAACATTTTTCCAGCTGGGGAACTGAAGAAAAGTTTTCTATAAATTATGAGCATTCTACTGCCAGTCTTGTACGAATTCAGCATTTTGAATATTTTGACTTATAGCCACTCCTGCTACTGTAAGCAACCCTAACTGTAGCTTTAAGTCCAAGGATCATGGTTACAAGGGCTCCAATAAACCTTTTTGTTCTACTTAACACTTTACCCAACATTTTCATTAGTACATGTATTTCTGCACTTTGTTCCCAGGGTCTGGTTAGATTAACAGGAAACCAAACACAAACGAGACTTTAACAAGTTAATAGACATATTTTTGTTGTAAAGCATATGAGTCAAACCAGTATACAGTTTACAGGAATGACAAGTCAAACTTTGGTCAGTTACAAATAACCTTAGCCTTTTTTTCCAATGAACAATTTGTTACAAATTTTCCATGAGGACCCCAATCAATAAAGTTAACTGTATCACTTTTTAATACAGTTTAACTTTAGCATGATTTCCCCCTGCATTTAGACAATTGCAGTTTTTTTAGAAACAATTATGTTATAACTAATACGAGGACATTCTTTTTCATTATTATTTTTGTTCCATAGTCACATTTGTCTCATTCTTATAAAAAAGTAAAACCTCCTAACAATACAAAACATCTTGTTTCCATTTTTACAGTAATCCTATTATTCCACCCTTGCCATCCTATTTTTATACATGGCTTCCTCTTCCCTAAATAGACAGGCAAGAAATCAAATCCCAGAGTCAAATTAATTTATTTTCCTTCTTCGTAAGGGAACTGTGGACCCTTATCACTCCAGGGCTTGGACAGTCAAATGCTGTTATTCAAAAAGACTGTCGGTCCCTATTCCTCCCATTATATTAATTGAAGTAAAGGAGGATCAAAAAGTTCTGATTGCTGGGTGGAAGTGAAGGAACTGGTAGTCACCTTTTTGTGGGACCCCAATAAGCCACTTTTCCTTTTCCCGAGCCATCCACAAAATAGGTATCTGCTCCCATAATGGGGGCACTCAAGACAATGTTGGAAATTACATACAGTGTACGTTTTTAAAAGTATCCCAAACTTTAGATTGAAGGTAATGAATTAAAACAATTACTTGAAATTCAGCAACTGCGATTTGCCATTGTTTGTGCAAGTAAACTCACTCTATGGGTCTCTATTTCAATTCCTTTACACAATTTCATATAATCAAAAATATTACTAGTTTCTCTATAAGGTCTAATTGTTATTTGATAATCTTGATTTGCATTTTCATAAGCTAATATCCAAAGAAGAGTTTCAACTGCCACACTATTGCTAATCCATATTCCCTTGCTTGTTGTTGTTGTTGTTGTCAGGTGCCATCAAGTCAGAACCGACTCATAGCGACTCCGTGCACAGAAGAATGAAATAATGGCTGATCCTGGGCCAACCTCACTACTGCTGCCACACTTGACGCCATCAATGATGCCACCTGGC
>NW_006408593.1:15679203-15680159 GCF_000296735.1 Chrysochloris asiatica | reverse complement strand
CCCGGTATTCCGTGTTGTTGTGACCAAGCTCCTCACTACACGTCTACCCGGTCCACCATCTTGAAGGTAGAAGGCCTGGTAGTGTAGTGGTTAAAAATCTGGCTGCAAACCCCATGGTCAGCAGCTCAAATCCACCAAGCCCTCTGCATGAGAGAGATGAGGCTTTTCATTAAACAGCCTTTTGGCCCAGTATTCTGTGTTGTTTTTGGAGCTCTTTACCACAATTCTTGCTGCTGCTCGAAGTTCTCACTGCTGCTCGAAATTCTTGTTGTTGCTCGAGGTTTCCTTGCTTAGTGACCTCTAATATACACTTTTCTATAGTAGACAATGCTTGCAAAGTGCCTTGAGACAAAGGCTTACTAGGAACTGTAGGGGGAGAGTACAATGCTTATTTTGCCGCACAGTTTGCAATGGTTCCAAAATCGATTTAACTAAAGACCAGGAGGTCCAAATCTCAGCCAGAATATTTTCTTCTTGCCTCTGATGCATTTTTTAAATTTTCATTTATTATATTCCATGTTTGCAAATCTAAGGTACCCTCATCTGGGAACCAGGAACAGTATTTTCTACAATATTTAGGGCTTATATTTACTGTTCCCCTGACTTATGGCACTGCTGCATTTAATACTAGGCTATATGCTCTGGGTTCAGTGTCCTACTGAATTATTTTTACTTACCTTCCAGGGTTCCCCAATGTCTGTGACTTACTGTTTTAGTTTCTCTTTTGTTGAGTTGTTTTCAGGGTCCCTGTTTGGATGACATTTGCAAGACCAGCCTGCATGAAGGCGGTCTCCAGACGCGGACAGGGAATGAAAATGACAGGGGATTCGAGATGGTCAGTCAAGAGTGAGTTTATTATCTACAATACAGCTTTAAGTACAATCTTATCAGGAGGCGTATCCAGGCACCACAACAAAGCTATAGTTTATTATTACTAGATAACAGTTGTTGTTGTT
>NW_006408593.1:15672276-15678108 GCF_000296735.1 Chrysochloris asiatica | reverse complement strand
TCTGAACCACATATAAAGGAATATTTAGAAGGTTGGAAGGTTACAGCTAGGGGAATTTGTAGCAGAAGCAATAAATCCATTGCTTCCTAATACAAGAAGCTCAGGTGCTCCAGGAGCCGCCATCTTGGGTGAGACCAAGTGGGGAAAGGATCAGTACAGCCAAGGACACCTGATAGAACTGCAAAGATAAAAGTGTGGACATTATTTTTTTTTGATATCTGTTCATTGGTCCCTTGCGGTCTGGGCACCTCTATTCTGGTGACTATAGGGGTGTCAGAGTAAGTGGACACCCCATCCCCACCCCCAGAGGGTTCTACTACGCATGCTTCTCGAAATTTTAAGACAGACAGTTTCCACTTAAAACCAAATGGCCACAGCCAGCCCTGAACTGTTTATAACTAGAAAAAAAGACGTGAACAGGGATTGTGGAGTAGGACAGGCAGGCAAAAAAGGAAATAGGCCAAAAATTAAATTCTAAATTACATCAATTCAACCAACAGTGGCATATTGAAATATCTCAAGTAGAAGTGAAAAGGGAAGCCCATTTCCTGATCACATCTACCTGGAGGCAATCAGAAAGCATAAAAAAATACCAAAATGCACACCCATCTAAGTATTAAGGCCACAGACAACCCCGGAATATGCCAAAAAACAGAAGCAGATGACCATATCTGCACATGTCCAGAAACGAGATAAAGTGACTGAGGCAAATGAGCTGGAAGGAGACCTACACTCTCCCCCTTTCTTATTTTTTAAATACAATGCTCTAATTTCCGCTTGGGAGGCTTGAATTCCCTTGCCAATCAATCGAATGATGACTGGAAGAAGAAAAGCAAGAATAACAATAATTGCCATACTAACACCTATGTTATTGATAAAAGAGGAAAATGCCTTATGAGACACAAAAGAGACAATCTTTTCTAAAAGAGAATTAGCTACTTCAGTAGTAGGGATTAAGGCACTAGCTGCATGACTAATATCACTAATCTTTTTATGCAAAGTTACTAAATCAATAGAACTGTCACTATTATTCCAAATGCCTCATAAATGCTGCTGGACTTTAAACCAAGGCACTTCAGTGTTATTGTAAGGTAGAGGGGTTACACACATCCATTTATAATCTATGTGGCACCGTGTGGTTAACTGAACTTTGATGGCTTGAATTTGATTCCCTATATACAACACTGCTTCTTCTAAAGAATTCACTTTAGCTTCCAAATTTCTGTCAATTTGCTCTTGAGCCATTAAGGCCAGGGACACATTTCTTGATAAGTGATCTACATGTTTTGCAATATGAACTTCTTAAACTAATGCAGCTGCAGATGCAGCAACAGATCCAATAATAGTAATTAAGGATGTTATACCAAATTTTTTTTTTCTAGTTAGATATTAATAATTTTTAGAGCTTGTAAACCTGGATCATCATACCAAGGTCCATCAATATGAACAGGTAACATAACATAGGGAGGTTGTTGAACTAATAACAAAACTTTGACATTGTCTGATGATGAAATACAATTAGACAGTATACAGGATGTACAATTAACTTCAAATACACCATCATTGTTAACAGATATATGAACATTTCCTTTTGAACCTTGTGACAATATAGCATAGGGAGCCTGCACACAGGCATGAATGAAATATTTTTCAGGAGCATAGTGTGCAGGGTGAAACGAAGGAAAATAGGGCCTGTAGCAGCAATTAATTGCCAGAGTTTACTTTGGGTAATGGTGCTGTGTGGCCCAAAAGTAGTTCACATAACAGAAACCCAACCTTGTCTATACCAATGATGTATAGGTTCTGACATAAGAAAAGAGGCCTTATTCCCATTAGAGCTAGAAGAATATTGAGCATCTGTTCGATAATCAACTAATTGAGAAGACACAGACCAGCCATATATATGATAAGGGAAAGAAAGGTTTAACAAGGAATACTAACTGCTAAATTAGGGAATACACAATCATACCAATTAGGGTATCCAATAACTCGGTTCACAGATTCCCAACTAGATTCTACTTTAGGAAGGGGTGAACATGAAGATAGAGTAGTGGGAGGGTGAGATTGAGTAGTCAAAAAGGTATTATTATAAGTCATGGGGACGTGTATAGAGATGGTCCATAAATCTCGTTTAGAAGAGTCAGGATGAGGGGAATCAGTAAGGAAGGTTCTATAACCAATAGGTAAGCATCCAATAATCATTGAGGAATTATCAATCTGTAAGAAAATGGGGGAAGAGTCACTAAGGTCCTTGTATGTAAAATTATAATTGATTTTGGGCTTCACAAAGGCTTCTGATTAACCTCCCAACAATTGAGAATTATTTACAAAGATAGGAACATGAGCTCAATGAGTGAAGTTGTTAGCTGTCACTCTCAATACCTGACAAGTAAGAATTACAACAAAGAGAGTTTCTGGAGTTGTCTCAGCTCTCTGAGAGTTAACAGTTCTCACAGCACTCCGTTAAGCACTTCAATTGCCCCCAGGTGGGGGTAGTCTTTCTCTGGTTGAAGCAGCCTGCTCGATTTTACAGAGAGAGGAGGAGTCCAAAGTCCAGTTGCTGGCGTCTGTGGTGGTGCTGGTGGAGACATGCCTTCAGATGGCTCCTCAGCTTCCCTGCTCCGGGTAGGGAGAAGTGGCCGTCTTCTTGCCATAGGGTCAAATTAGTCAGTCTGGAATCTAGATGGGGAAGTCTATGTCCTGTGAAAAGACTAAATATCTTCGCCTCTTGGTTAGTAACACATTTAGGCTATGAGAATTAGAAAATAGATTAGAGGGGGTTTGTTGCAGGTGATTAAAGGCAAAGCTAACAGCAGTTAACTCTGTGCTCTGTGCTCTGTGCTGAAGTTTCTGCGGTCTGCTGCAGCTGTGAAATTTCTCTGATAAGAGTTATAGTTTGGCAGTCAGTGAAAAACTGTCAGCATAGACTATAGCAGCAGATTCAGGGAGAAACTTATTGAAAAACTGCAAAGAGAAACTACAGAATGCTTATTAATAAACTGAAACAGGGGATTACTGGAAAGATGATGTAGAGTTTGTCCCAAAAAGTTTTCCAAAGCAATCTACCAATCTGCATTGTTCTGCAAAAGAGTGGTTATTTAGTTTGAAGTATAAGTACTGATGATTTTAGAGAAATCTTTTCCAAATAACTCTCGGCTTCTCCTACTTTTAATTATTAAAGTTGCAACACTGCTGGGTAGGAGGTCACCACTTTTCATGGAATTATGGGGAAATGTATTTATTCAAGGGGGTTTTTCATGAAAGAGAAAATTCTGATAACTCTGGTGGAATTTGGCAGCTCCCTCTTTTAATTCAGCCCGATCCTCCAGACTCAAGAGATCAGGAGTGCTTTCATTTGCAGAATTATCACTGTTCTTTTGTTTACTAGCATAAAAAAACACTCAATTTAAATGTTAACAGAGGTGTTTTCTTATTGAGCACATCAAAGGTCTGAGAGTGGGCCTCCGCTCCAGGGTGGGGGTCCAGAGCATCACAGAATAAATTCCACAGGGAAAAGGTTTTTACTGAAACTCTCTCCAGTCTCTTTTGTTTATAATACTTTCTCCTTTCCACACCTGCCTTTTTTCACTTATCTGAATTCACAGTCCCTTTATCTGGGAACCAATTCTCAAAAGCCAATTGTTTAGTCAGAATACTTGCTAATTCTTCATTAATAATGACCCTTTTGACTGTATGCAAGAGACGAGCTATAAAATCTTTATAAGGAGCATCTCATTTCTGCTTAACTTCATTTAAGCCATCCTTACTAATTGTAGAAGGCAAAGTCTCGGCTTCTTTAAGAGTTACTTGAAATTCAACTTGTAAGGGAGGATGAGGAGGTTTGGAAGACTTCCTGAGGGGAGGGAGTATGAACTAAGGAACTTGCTCTTTAAATGTACTGTAATTAGCCTGCTGAGAGAGCAAAAGACTAGAGGCAGGCAGCTTTTTCCTGGACAGTAAAATTCCAATCCTCCAAATGATATTCTGCAGCCTTTTCCTTCAATAAAGCCTGTTCTGGGTCACTGTTATTCTGAACAGGAAAAGCAGAAGGCTTTCGTGGTTAGAGAGGAGATTCCTCCGTTAATGAAGAGGGAGTATACATAGCTTCAAGACGAAGATCTAAAGCATCACGAAGTAAATTTTAGAGGGTGAATGCCTCCACTGGAAAATTCTCAGGTGTATTAAAGGAGTAATTCCTCTTTATTTCTACCCCGACCTTTTCCCAGTTCTCTGGGTTTACAGCTCCTTCCCCAGAGAACCCGGAACAGCAGGACTGAATAAAATGTAAGAATCGTGCTAATACATTAGAGTCAACCTCTATACTTGTCTTTGAAAGCATCTGTTTGATGATTTCAATGAAAAGTCGTCTGTCGTTGGACTCTGAATGGCCCATTTCTCTTTCTCAGTTCTATAAACTTTCCACCTGTAATCTGAATCAGCTTATCTGTGCCGACGGACCTGCAACGTCCTTTTCTGGTGGAGTCCTATCCGTGTTGAAACAATCAAAAGAGACTTACTTGCTCGTATCTGATACGAGAGGAGACACGGCATCTTAGCTGTGCCAAAACAATTAGAGAAGATTACCTACTCGTGCCCCACGTTGGACGCCATTCATGCGGTGAGACCAGCTCTCCGTGGGGGTCTTGGGACACAAGAGGGGACGTGGAGTTGGCGGTGAAGAAATGAATGAATGAATGCAATCGAAAGGCTTTTCAGCTTGCTGTGCTGTCCAGCTTGTTGCTCTGCTTTCTGCTGCTGCTTTCTGCTTTCTCCTGCTCTCTCCTCTCTGCTTTCTGCCTTCCTGGCCCAGCTCACCAAGTCTTTATTTTTATACTTAAAATTACACAGTACATGAATTGACACTTTTATCTGTTCTTGAATTATTACACAGTTAGTCACAACATTCTTGCACCTGGTCATTAGACAACCTTGACAAAAATACTTCTGTGATGTTCAGACTGACCTTCTCCTTTCCCAGTATGTGAATAAACTGTTTCTTCTTGTTTCCACTAAAAGATGATCAACTTTGTATCCTACATAATGTACTGTTATTTTCATAATAAAGGTATTCATTAAATCACTTGGAAGCTATGTGGCATAAAGCCCAACCTGGCTACTTGCTGCAAGAAGTGTAGATTATCAAGTCAAAACTATCCTTCACTTAAGTTCATTATTGTCTGCTTGTTTACGCAGGTGCTTGTAGGTAGGGGTTTGTGAATTCTAGCTAGTGACTGATTGTGGTGAGGTCTATGGTGGTAGGTCAGCTTGACTCTAATTTGTTATCTGCTTTTGTGGTCTCACAAATGCAGTTACTTAGGTTTTCTATGAAAAGGAGTAATTTACACAATTCTCTTTGTATTCAATCTACCGAAGCTGAGAGCAATTGTTGATAAGCCAGTTTTTCCTAAAGTTTGTAAAATTCATAGTGAAAGGCTGTGAATATTGCCATATTATATATTTTTACAAGTAAATTCAGAGTTAACTTGAAGGGAAGATAGGGAGTAGCTTTTGAGAGTCATTTGCTGTGCATAATGTCTCTCCCCCCGCTGTGGCCGTGCCAAGCTACGGGAGTTAAGCGCTTCCCACAACACTCCATACTGGAAGATGGGCAGGCTTTGGAAATGCCTGAAAAGGAATTTAGAAAAATGATTATAAAATGTATCAAAACACTATATAACGGAGTTGAGAGAAAAAAGGAAGAAGTAAGGAAAGCACTACAGGAACAATCAAATAAGATAGATACAACATTGGAAACAATTGAAAACCTACAGGAAGAGGCCCAAATGATGAATAATAGAATATCAGAAATGGACAATACACTGAAAGGGCAAA
>NW_006408593.1:15668723-15670823 GCF_000296735.1 Chrysochloris asiatica | reverse complement strand
TCAGCATGACTGGCTACTACAAGAATAAGCAAGCTGTTCGCCAGGAAGACATCAAGGCTAGCAATCAAGTGCCTTCAGGACAAACTCCCCTCTAAGACTGAAGCTCAAAGGGAATACACAAACAAGCATGTAAGCTTGCGGGTGACCCATTGGTCTTCTGGTGAGTGGAAGAGGTTTGTTTCAGGTGATTAAAGCAAAAAGTTAACAACAATCAATTTGGTGCTAAAGTTTCTGCAGTCTGCAGCACATGTGAAATTTAGCTTGGCGGTCATTGAAAAGACTATCAGCATAGACTGCATCATCAGGTTCAGGGAGAGAGTCATTGAAAAACTGGAAAGACCTGAGAGACGGCCTCCGCTCCAGGGCGGGGGTCCAGAGCAATACAGAACAAATCCCACAGGGGAAAAGGCTTTTACTGAAATTCTCTCAGGTTTCTGTTGTTTATAACACTCTGCCTTTTCCCATGTATCTGAATTCACAGGCCTTTCACCTATTTTAAAAGCCAATTGTTTAACCACACCACTTGCTGCCTTTTCATTAGTAATAACTCTTTTGACTGTCTGCAAGAGATGAGCCCTAAAACCTTTATAAGGCTCATCTGATTTCAGCTTAACTGTACTTAATCCAGCCTTACCACTTGTATGAGGCAAGGTCTTGGCTTTTTTCATAGTTGCCTGGAGGCAAAAGCGCCGCGTCATGGATTTATTCTTTGTCTCTTTAAGCCGTGGGTGGCGGTGATTAGAAAAACAATCTGGGCCCTGATATCGGGCAACCTCTCCTTCTAGAGTGAATTCATCCTCAGGATCTAGTTTACCAAAGCTTGAGCCAGAAGAATCTGACTCTTCTTGTACATCAGCTGAATTTACCATATATTTGGGGGTTGGATATTTTTTACCAGGCTTTTTTAGTTTTGTTTTGTCTATAGGTGGTGAGGACTCATCACAGGCCGGAAATTCATTCTCAGAACTGGCTGTACTAGAAAGGTCAGGTAAATCAGTAATTTCAGCATGAGAGAAAGCTTGTTTTACAATATGCCAATAAGTAGAAGACCAATTTAAATCATTATATCGAGCGGCTTCCTCCTCTAAAGTAAGCTCATTTTAAGGACTCAATTTTTCAGTATCTGAACTAGGAGAGCTGGACTCCTCTGGCACAACATCTAAATCTTATTATATACTTAGGGGTTGGGTGTTTTTTAGCAAGCTTTTTTGGTTGCGTTTTATCTAGGAAAGGTGGAGACTCATCACAACCTCGAAAATCATTCTCAGACCCGTCAGGTAAATTAGCTTCAGCATGAGTAGGAGCTTGTTTAACAATACATCAATAACTGATAGCATTTTCATTGCTATCAACGCTATATTCTATAAGCCAAAGTTCCATGTCCCGCCCAACTCTCTTCCAATCTGATTCCTCTAATGTTCCATTCTCGGGTAACCAGGGACGAATCATCTGAATAAACTTAACACAATCAGACACGTTTCCTTCATCAAAATAAATTCCCTTTTCTTGCAGAGAGTTCTTAAGAATTTTGAGTTATACAGAATAGGGAGACTGGGTTCTATTTGACCCATTCCCTTCAATTCCTTACTGTTCCTGTCCAGACTTATTCCTTGACCAGGTGGACCGCAGTTCCCACGAACAGTGTCCTCACCAGACTGAGAGCCATTACTTACCCTAATCTTCGTGCCCCACATTGGGTGCCATGTATGTTGACAATCGGCCTCTACATGGGGGTTCGGTTCACAAAGTAGGGAGATCTGGCGGCGACAGAGATAGAGAAAGAATACATACAAAGATGCAACAAGAGAGACAAGAAGACACCCCGAGACCAGAGTGGATGCGACATTGGCGTCAGACAGATTCTGCATTGTAAACATTTGGGCTATGCATACCGTTTGCACACCTTGCCAACTGCAATGCCTGCCCGTACTGCAAGCTGCAACGCATGCCTTACCAGCTGTAATGCATGCGGGCTTTGGTCTGCGCCTCCATTTTATTTCGGGGAGGAGCTTTATACAAAGGAAGGCGGGGTTTATTAAGACGGGGTACAGAGTGAAATGTGATTAATCATTAAAAACAGGACACCATGATTTACAGGAA
>NW_006408593.1:15666295-15668028 GCF_000296735.1 Chrysochloris asiatica | reverse complement strand
GAAGCATAGAATGAATTAATAGGACTAAAGCAAATTATACAGAGCTAGCCCAACAGTGAGTTCGTAAAAGCCAATGAACCCGGGACGTCCAGAGGTTACTTCCTTGAGACCTCAGTGTCTCTGGCCAGAAAATCTGAATGTGGCCCCGTGCTGGATTTTCATCCATGACACCTGTCCTCAACATCCCAGTACCTGAGGTCTGCAACAAGTATGGGGGGCAGGATTGCAGGGTATACCCTTTGGTTGGTGGATGATGCATGGAGGGGATTGTAACCATGGCAATGAGACGATATACTATAGAATTAATGTAAAATTAATGTTCTCCCATGTAAACTATCACATAATTCATAATAAAACATTTAAGAAAAAAAATCTATGGAACACAGCAAAAGCAGTGCTGAGAGGAAAATTTATTGCAATAAATGACACATCCAAAAAGAATAAATCATCAAAATTAATACAAAATCTCCAACAATCAAAACAAACCAACAAAGTAAACCTACAGTCACCAGAACAAGATAAATTATAAAGATTAGAGCAGAAATAAATGAGATAGCGAGCAGAAAACTATAGTAGGAATCAACAGGCCACGAAGCTAGTTCTTCCAAAGTGTTAATAATATTGGCAAACCTAACAAAAGAAAAGAGGGAGAAGACACAAATAACATGCATAAGAAACCACATGGGGGATGTTACAACAGAATCAGTGGAAATTAAAAGGATAATAACAGAATACTATGAAGAGTTGTACTCCAACAAATTTGAAAGTCTACAGAAGATGGATAACTTTTTAGCAAAACACAACCTACCTAAACTTACACAGAGTGAAGTAGAAAAGTTGAACAGACATATAACAAAAGAAAAAGTTGATCAGCTCATCAAAGAACTCCCAACCAAAAAATATCCAGATCCAGTTGGGGTCAATTGTGAGTTTTACCAAACATTCAGGGAAGAGATGTCACCAATTCTACTCAAATTATTCCAGAATATGGAAAAGGATGGAAAACTTCCTAATGCATTTTATGTAGCAAGCATAACATTCATACTAAAACCAGTGAAGGACACATCACTAAAAAAGAAAATTATAGACCAACATACCTCATGAACATACATGAAAAAAATTCTCAACAAAATCCTAGTCAACAGAATTCAACACCACATCAAAAACATAATACATTTTGACCAAATGGAATTCATATCAGAGATGCAAGGATGGTTCAATATTAGAAAAACAAGCCTCTATGACTTGATAATCAGAACTTGACTAGAGGAAGATAAAAAAAGAGAACAAAATAGTTTTTGATAAAGGAAATGCAGGTAAATTGCTACAATTTGATGAACTAGAACTATACTCATGGAGCTAGTAACTCTAAATACCAATAGAGAGGGAAGGAGTCTTAACATCAAGTATCAATGCTACCTCCTCTGTACACAGGGTAGATAGGTAAGGACAACTTAGATATTGACTACATAAAATGAGAGGGCAATGGAGGCATGAAGTGACTGGCTTACAAGGTCTCAAGAGGGAATTTCGTTTAAGAGTGTGTGGGGGGAGAAAGAATCCACACTGAATAGTTTTCCTCTTATCTAGATGGGACTGCTTAAAAGAGATGGGGATAAGATTCTTATGATTCAATACTGAGTAATTTTTATTGTAACTAATTACAACTGTCACAATTGTAGCAAAAATGGGAGAGTAGTTAATTTTACAGTCCAGAAACAAAGGACCCTGGG
>NW_006408593.1:15664070-15665905 GCF_000296735.1 Chrysochloris asiatica | reverse complement strand
TCCTTGATTCTTCTTGTTCCGGAATGCCAATAATTCTTACATTATTCCTCTTCATGTTATCCAGCATGTATCTTAGATTGTCTCCAGATTGTTTTATCTTTTTAAGCTGTTTGCTGTTCTATCTTGGCTGTACTGACAGATTTGTCTTCCAGCTCGCTAGTTCTGGCTTCCATCTCTTCCAGTCTGCTCCTTTCAGTCTATTGTCTATTTCTGATATTTTGTTATTGATCATCTGGACATCTTTTTGCACGTTTTGAATTGTTTCCAGTGCTGTGTCAATCCTATTAGATTGTTCCTGCAGGATTCTGGTTACTTCTTCCTTGTTTTCCTCAACCCCTTTTCAGAGTATTTGAATTTGTTTCCATATCATTCTTCTGAATTCCCTCTCAGGCAAATTCAGAACCCGCTCTTCCTCCTCTATATCTTTGTCTGTCTCTAGCTCGTTTGTATCTGCTGCCTTTTTCTGCTTTTGAAGATGTTTCGCTAATGTTAATTGTTTCTTTTTGGGCATGATTGTTCTTATTTTGTTGTAATTATTATTGCTATGATCAGGAGGTAGGCATCTGATGCCGTCTGAGAGTCACCGTATTTCTGTTTCTCTCTGTGCCCTGCTTAAACTAATTTTCTCTGCCTGCTACACGCCTTGAGATTTCAAACTAGTGCAGAGAACTCTCCTGCAGGTTTTGTCCGCTTGAGATTCTCCGTTTGGGCTGGCTTTAGCCCCACCCGCAAAGCTCTACAGAGGCTGTGGCAGTCACTGCCCTCAGTGACGGGAGAAAGTTCAAAATACCTAAAATTCCTCCGTGGCGTGATTTTTTTTTAAAGCGAGTAGAGGAGGCAGATGCCCTGAGCCTTATGGTGATTTGAGGGTTTTGAGTCCACTACCGGACGGCCTCCTCCTTGAGATCTCCCCCTTTGTTCTTGGAGCCCTCCTTACCCATGTCCTCTTGCCTCAGTGGGGTACCGGAAGTCTGATTCTTTCCTTGTCTTTGATTTTGAAGAGTTTGATTCTGATATGTCTTGGTGATTTTCTATTGGGGTCTATACTGCCTGGGGTTTGTTCAGCATCTTGAATGCTTATCTTCCCATCTTTGAGGACGCTAAGTAGTTTTTTCATCCAGCAGCTCTTCACTACCTTGTTTGTGGATTCCTTTGATCCTTCATGTTTTGGAACTCCAATCACCTGTAGTATCTTCCTCTTTATGAGTTCCACACAAATCTTTGGCTTTCTTCATTCTTTCCTTTGCCTTTTCTTCTATCTTAGCAGTATTGAGAGATTTGTCTTCAAGTTCACTGATTCTGACTTCCATTCCTTCGATTCTACTCCCTTTGAGTGTATTGTCAATTTCTAATGTTTTAGTATAGCTCATCTGGATCTCTTTTTGTAGGTTTTGTATTGTCTCTAATGCTATATCTATTTTATTTGACTGTTCCTGTATAGCTTTTCTGACTTCTTCCTTATTTTACTCGACCTTTCTGTAAATGTACCTCAATATCATTCTCCTGAATTCCTTATTGGGCAGTTTCAAAGCCTTTACTCCTTCCAATGTAAATTCTAGCTCTTCTTCTTGCTCATTTGTTTGAGCTAGTCTGTGTTGTTTCTGTATGTGAGCAGAAATTTTCTTTTGCCTTTTAGGCATTGTGATGCTGTTGTATTTCTAATAATTAGATGCATGTGTGTTGGTGAATTCTTAAGTTCTCTCCAATTGCCTCCTGGTATATGTGATCAGGAGATGGTTTTCTCTTTCACTGCTCTTACATCTCAATTCAGCGTTTTTAGCAGGTGTTGGTTTTAGATGCTGCTTTGGTGTACAGCAGCTGGTATTGGCTGTTGC
>NW_006408593.1:15661258-15662593 GCF_000296735.1 Chrysochloris asiatica | reverse complement strand
TCAGATGAGCTTCCAGACAAAAACAGACTAAGAAGAAAGAGTGATGAACTATGTCCAAATATTTAGTCACTGAAAACCTTATGAATAGCAGAGAAACACTGTCAGATATAGTGCCAGAAAATGAGCCCCTCAGGTTGGAAGGCATTCAAAATGCAACTGGGGAAGTGGTACTTCCTCAAAGTAGAGTTGACCATGATAAAGCAAATAGAGTAAAGCCCATGTAAGAAAAGCCTGTGGGACCTTCATTTGCTGATTGGGTGACAACTCAAAATGATGTAAAACAGTTGTAAACATCCATTGAAAATTTAAGCATGGAATGTATGGACTATGAATCTGGGAAAATTGGAAATTTTCAAAAATGAAATGGAATGTATGCACATCAATATCTTAGGCATTAGTGAGCTGAAATGGACTGGTATTGTCCATTTTCAATCTGACAATCACATGGTTTACTATGCCAGGAATGACAAATTGAAGAGGAATGGTGTTGCATTCATTGTCAAAAAGAACAACATATGTAGGAATATTTGAAAAGTTTGAAAGCTTATAGCTAGTGGGACTTGTAGCAGAAGAAAGAAATCTCGTACTTTTGAATCTGCTGGGCTCGGTAGCCTGGAGCCAACAACTTTGGAGAGACCAAATGGCAAGACCAAGTGGTGGAGCAAGCAGATGCCATAGACAAATGCCTGTGGGAGCATTGGAGAGAATGTTGAGTTGTTGAGTATCGTTGAGTCGGTTCCGACCCATAGTGACCCTGTACAGGGTTTCCGAGGGTGTAAATCTTTACAGGAGTAGAAAGCTTCATCTTTCTCCCATGGAGCAGCTGGTAGTTTTGAAACGCTGACCTTAAAGTTCACAGCCCGATTCGTAACCACTACGCTACCAGAGCTCCTTAAGAATAGTGGACCATATTTGTTTTCTTCTGATTTTTTTTTTTTTTTGGTATCTGTTCATTGGCCTCTCGTTGTCTGCACACCTCCATTCTGGTGACTACAAGGGAAGCTTGAGTGAGAGGAAACACTCCACCTACACCACTGAAGGCTTATTCTACAAGCATGCACACAGATCCTCTCAGCAGTCAAAGGGTCAATCCCGTTTAAAAACAACCAGCAGTGCAAAACGGCCACAGTGGCCCTGAACTGTTTATTAATAGGTAAAAGGCCAGAACAGGTTGTGGATTAGGAAACAGTCTAAAAACAAAAAAGGCTGAAAATTAAATCCTGAAGCACAGCATAACAACCCAAACATCCTGAAATTTATCAGGTGGCCTTGAAGGCAAGAAGCTGAAAGAAGATATTAAAGTGATACACATATTAAGCCACAGATTTTTTTTTT
>NW_006408593.1:15648876-15652289 GCF_000296735.1 Chrysochloris asiatica | reverse complement strand
CCATAAATTTACAAATATCAAAATACTACAAAGCATCTTCTCAGACCACAATGCTATCAAATTAGAAATCAACAATAGGAAGACCAAGGAAATAATGTCTAATACATGGAAATTGAATAACTCCCTGCAGAAAAGCTACTGGGTAGCAGAAAAAATCAAACCTAAATTCACAAAGTTCCTATAAACAAACGAGAACCAGTTTCCTTAGTTGTTTCTTAGTCTGATTTGTCCACTGTTCATTTCCTTATTAGGCCCCATAATCATGAGCATTGTCTATGAATCCTGTGTGGCCATTGCAATGGATTCTCTAACCAAGATGTGAAGCACAGAGTGCTGTGCCAGAATAGGATACAGAAGGTCATAAGGTGGAGGTAAGTCTGATCATCAATTCATAGGAATCAGACTTGGGTTGATTCTGAAATTGAGTCTCCTTTCCACTTGTCAGGCCAGAGGAAGTCAGATAGGGTCTCCCTGCCATTTTTACAGATTTCTTACCAAAATCTCAATATCCTCACAAGTGTAGATCAGAGGTAGCTCCACTGTCAGGATATGGACAAATGAAAGTTTATGAAGTCCACACAGACAGACCAAGGGCGAGCAGGGAACTATTTTTATCCCAGAGTCCTGAACTTGTATTTTGTCACCAAAATTCACCTTGTCAGCACCACTCTGGTAACCCAGTGTAGTGCAATCCTGTGAAAAAAATAAAGATCCAGTCTGCAAAAACCATATGCTTGCCAGACTACCCAACTGGAACTAAGATCCCAGTCATAAGACCAGAGACAAATTCATTGGTTCTAAATAAGAGCTTCTGGTTGACACTATACAAGGATTAGAGTCTGGAAAAGCAATCTGAAAAAGATAAATATGAAGGGTTCTTTGCAATCAATTCCAAGTTGGATTGCCTGACACCAAAGGTTTCCCAGCCCCAAGCATTAGAGAATTTAGAAAACTTGGTCGAAGGCACTTCAAAGTTTGGAAGCAAGGACAGGGCTTCACCTGCCTAGGTTTAAGTGTAGTCACATCAAACCAAACCCACTACCATTGAGCCAATTCTGACTCCTAGCAACTGTGTACGATTTCCAAGACTATAAATCTTTACAGGAGCAGATAACCTCATTTTTCTACCACAGTGACTCATGGAATTGAACTGTTGACCTTATGGAAAGCTGAAAATGTCTAACACTTAGCACCACAAGGAGTTCTTAGATCTAAAGATATTCCAGTGTGACAATGCTAATTCTGACTCCAGTGGACCAGCTAATGAGTTTGAACTGCTGACCTTGGATTAGCAGTCCAGTACTCATCTTACAGTGCAACTGGTTCCCTCTATCTCTCACAGTAGTAAGGTAAAAGTTCAAATTCTGGGTGTCAGTTCTAGAATAAAGCTTTCTCTGTCCGTTTTGGAGAAAGGTCATTGTCTCTTTTCAATATCTGTAGGCCCAGAATTCCTTGAAGACAACTATGTGTCTTAGAATCATTCTTTTCCTAGATTGATGTCTATAGAAAGTGTTGTCTAAAACATCACTTTTTCAAAACTATGAACATAAAAAAGTAAACAAATAAGTGTGAGACCTTTATAGAAGACGGAAAAAAGTAGAAAGAACAATGTTCCATACATTGAGAATTGCCTTTGTTTATAAGAGGCTTATGGTAAGAGGACACCCCACAGGAAAGAAGAACATAAAAGGCCCAGGGAGACTGAGGGAGTCAGTGAGGAGTCACCCATGGAAAAGTAGTTCAGAGAGGTGGTAGCAGATTACTGCTGCCTGAACTTGGTTGTTGCTGTTGTTAAGTGCCATGGAGTTGGTTCCCACTCACAGCAACCCTGTACAGGGTTTCCAAGGAGCAGCTGCTGATTCTGAACCACTGACCTTATGGTTCAAGCTAACTTTGTGATCCAATGCTTTATCCCAAAGCACTACAACAAGACTCCTGAACACCTGAACCTTAACAATTGTGAAGTTTCAGCTTTTATCCTAAGAAACACAGAGAGCCATTGAAGCAGAGTAGAATCATGATATGGGTTTAAAGAATAAATTTAGTTTCTGTGCTGAGGATAGACTATTGAGGCAAGAAATTCAAAGATAATAGCAGTTACACCAGATAAGAGGCAATTGCAATAATTCGGGTAAAAGATGATGGTGGCTCTGTAATTACAAGAAAGCCTTGAATTTGAGGCATATGCTAAAGCCCAAGTAGACAAGGAGTTCTTGGTGTGGCACTGTTGATTAATGCACTGTACCGCAAAGTCAGTTTGAGCCACAGGGTCGGCAGTTGAAGTTCACCAGCTGCTCCCACGAAACTCTATAATGGATCACTATGGGTCAGAATCAACTTGAAGGCACTTAACAACAACAAAGTACACAAGATGTAGGATGATGTGAAAAGAGCCAGGGTATAGGCACAAAACAAGGAATAGAACTTTGGATGTGTTCCTTGAAGAAATTAATCTGTCATTCAAATGGAAATACTATGGAAAAAGTTGGATTTTCAGCTCTCAATGTCAAGGAAGAAGTCTGGGCTGAAGATATTAATTAGAGAACCTTGGGCATGTAAAGAGAGTCATGTAAAGGAAGAGGGAAGTGTTGACTGAGTTAAATAATGCTAATAGTTAAATAATAAAATGAGAAATGAGTGATTGGTATTAAGTTTAATGATGTATACAGAGATCAGGGGTGAATATTTTCTGAAAGTGTCAGGTACTGAAGTGTAACTGAAGATGCCTTAGAATGAAAGAAGAAAAATAGAAAATGGGCATCTTAGCAGTCACTTGAGCTTTGGAACTAAGAAGGGAGAATGAAGTAGGGCATTAAATGATGAAGGTGGTGTGGCCAAGGAAAGATGCTTTTAAAGATGAGAGAGGTAATGACTTGCTTCATAGCTTATGGCAATGATCCAGTAGTGATGGAAACATAAATGAAACAAAAAACAGAAAATACTTTTTGACCAAAGTCCTTATATAAGCAGTGACTCTATACGGTCAAACATAAACATAAGGAAAGTTTGGTTGCTTTGATAAAGGTCACAGGTTTGTATTTTTCAAATTTTAATACAGATGCAACCATATAACTTATAAGCTAATATTAGCAAAATGAAGGCGATCTGTAGAATAAACAATGGACTGCAAATCACAGATTTGGAGATTCCATCCCACAAGAAGGAAGACAATATCTGCACCCACAAAGATTTACAACCTCAGAAACACTAGATAAGCTCACTATGAGTTGGAACAGACACCATGGTACTTAATAACAACAAATAACAATAGCAAGACAAATAGCAAAACAATAAGAGGAAAATTTGTTTCAGAAGTCAGAATTTAAAGAAAAAAAAAGTCAGACATCGAGCTGTTAAATAACATGTTTAATAGGTAAAGCCTATGGATACTGAAGGAAGAAGGTCAAGCTGCA
>NW_006408593.1:15643166-15647465 GCF_000296735.1 Chrysochloris asiatica | reverse complement strand
ATGAGTTGGAACCAACCCAATGGCACCTAATAATCACAACAATAGCAGCAATATGGTGTTATAGTTTCACAACATAAGGAATATAAGCCCTTCATTCTAGCTTTTCCTCTAACGGTAACACAAATTTTCATGGCCCAACATGGCTGCTTGATTTCATGTGACACTTCCACATTCACTGAATTACCATTTACATTACCACTTTCATTTACATCCCATTAGTTAGATTTTAATACTTAGTCAAATCCAACTACATGGGATTCTGAGAAAGGAATCTTTAACTTGGTAGTAATGTATTTTAAGAAAGAAAAAGACCATTGGCATGAAGCTTAGTCTGTTTCATAGCAACATTGTTGAAAATAGTAGAACCATCCCATAGGGTTTCTAGGCCTGTGGTCCTCACAGAAATAGACTGCCACATATTTCTCCTACAGTTGTTGCTGTTGTTAACTGCCATTGAATCAATTCTGACTCATACCAACGCTATGTAGGGCTTCTGTTTCAACCACCAACCTTGGAGTTCAAAGTGATCTTGCAGTCCAGTGCATTACCCTGCAGCAACACACCAAGCTGGTAAGTTCTAACCATGACCTTTCATTTATCAAATGAGGATTTAACCACCACATCAACACAACTGCTTAGTTAATATAAATGGTAATTATACTATCAAAAGCAAGGGAGGAACAGATGTTAACAGATTTTATTAATTGAAATGTTTCCTTCTAAAATATGTGTCGCAAATCCTAAAATCAATATCTATGATTACAATCCAATTGCTTAATATGTTCTCTTTGGTATGTCAAGGATGTACAGTTAGCGTAGGGTGTGTCTTTATCAATCAGTTTTGAGATACAGAAAGGAAACTATAAGCAAGCAAGAGAAACAGATGGGGAAAGTAAAATGGGAAGCCAGTGAGAATTGTACAGAAGTAGAAATTCACAAGAAATAAAAGACCTTTCTCTAGAGAAGCAGAGGAAGCCTTTCACTAGTGCCAATGCTGAATTTGGACTTCAACCTTCTTCCACTCCTTAGTGGTGTCTTGTGTGTTGCTATGATGTTTGATTCTACACCACTGGAATTTGAATACCAGCACCTCACGCATGTTGGACAGGTTTCATCAGTGCTTCCAGACCAAAACAGACATAAAAAATGGAGAGGTAGACCACTGCTGAATGGTTAGCCACTGAACAACATATAAATAGAAAACAGAATATTGTCTGAGCAGCATGAGAAGATAAATCATTCAGATTAGAAGCCACTCAAAATACAACTGGGGAAGAGTTTCCTCCTTGAAGTAAAGTTGACCTTAATGGCATCGATGGAGCAAAGCTTTTGGGACCTACTTTTACTGATGGACCACACTCAAAATGAGAACACTTGCAAACATCTATTAATAATCAGAACTGTATAAAGCATAAAGCTAGGAAAATTGGAAGTCATCACAAATGAACTAGAATTCATAAAGATCAATATTCTAGGCTTCAATGATCTGAAATGGATAGGTTTTGGTCATTTTGAATCAGAAAATCATATAGTTTGCTCTTCCAGTAAATTGAAAAGTAATGGAGTTGCATTCATCATCCCAAAGAGCATTTCAAAATCTATCTTGATGTGCAATAATATCTCTGATAGGGTAATATTCATACACCAAGAGCAAAGACCAGTTAATAGCACTGTTGTAAAAATTTACTCATCAATCTCTAAAGTCAGTGAAGAATTCTACCAAATTCGTCAGTCTGAATCTGATAAAGCAAGTAATCCAGATGCTTTAAAAATTACTAGTGATTCAAATATGAAAGTATGCAACAAAGGGGCAGGAGAGAGGGTGAAAGAATGGTTATTACTTCTAGAATACTGAGTTTTGGTTTGCAGGGATAGAAAAATCATATTGATTAAGCATACGATTATACAATCAATGATTGCTACTGTTGTCCATAAGTTGTACAATTGTGAAAAGTTGCATTGGCAAAAGTTGTGTGATATGAAAATGTAAATAAACATGAAAAAAACCCCACACTTCCCATCTTACTTGTTTAATAGTTTAGGTTGACATGTTTTATCTTGCTGCTGCTGTTCAAAGAGAAAAAGAGCCCTAAGGAAGTCAGTGTTTAAAGTGATGAGCACATTAAAAATAACTGTCCCAAGTATCAAATGGACCCAAGGCAGACACCGTGTAACTCCCAGCTGTGCCTTCAGGCTGAAAGACTAAGGGAAGCCAGAGGAGAGATGATCAAGTTCCCCAGACTATGCATGGCAGTTGAGGATGAGGGCAGAGAATTACTGAAGTGGATACAAGGATTTGATGTTCGGTCAGTGGCAGAGAGTTATTAATGACTTGCATTTTATTTCAACATATACTCCAGAATAGATAGGAAACACAGTTTATCAATATCTGAAACTGTGGCCAAAGTTGTCACAGACAATGTACGCTAAACAAATATCATTTTAAGATTTGATTCCTACTGAGGTTTAAATAGAAAGGAAAAATTCCATTTTTTTTAAAGCTTTTATTGTGAATTGATTGCTAGCTTGCAGGGCAGATCATTAGTCTTGCACTCAACCAATTATATTTTGTTCATTGCAGTGATTACAATACCCTTCATCAATTAGTAGTATTTACCTTGGTTAGCAGTATTTACCTCCATTCCCTCTTTTATTATTTTGATATACATATAATACACAGAAAATATAAATTCATTTAAATGACCAAAAGACACATTCTGCAAGCCAGCTTCTTGACGTCAGGCACACAGCCTTTCTCATTGCATAGGTCTAGAGTCCTCATCTGCTCAGTCTTTCTATTGCATTGTCTCTGCTTTCTTTTCTGGTGTTCCTGCTTCTCTGGTTATGATCCCACAGTCTGCTAATCCTCCTCACTCTTAATGGTTTCGAATAAAAGACTAACTTTTATCTTTTTGTTTCATATCGTCTACCTTTACAGTTGTGACAATTGCTATTAGTCGTTATAACAATTATTCACTATTGAATCAAAAAATTCCATTGCCATCCACCCCATCCCCTTTTGCCTGATCCAAATAGACAAGATGAAAACTATGCAATTGGGTTCTACCTTCACCCATACACTCTGAAACTAAACTCCTTCTTGAAAACTTGTAAGCCAGCCACTTTGTGCCTTTATAGCTCACCTCATTTTAGGTAGCCAGTGTCTAACCTTCCAGTCCCTATCAACCCTGTGTACAGATGGGATAGCTTTTATCATTGATGTGAAGACTATGTCCCTCTCAGTTGGTATTTTGAGCTACTACATCCATAAGTATAGGTCAAGTTCTTCAAATTGCAGCAATTTACACATGCTTCTTTTAAAAAAATTCTTTAAATTCCTTTAGTTGAGATCTGATCATCAAGCCATCAAAGCTAGGTCAGATAGTTATTATATGCAAGATTGGTCATTCTTGTGTTCTCCCCTCACTTCATATCAGAAGGACACTTCACTCTCAGTTCTAGTCCTCCATGGCAAGGTCATTATCCATGGGCTCAGGAGTCCCCAACTCACACTACACTTTGGACCAACAAGCGCTTCCTTGCCTCTCTCTCAAGTTCAATGGGAGTCTATGGAATGTGGTCAAACTCAGACCATATGTTCATTGTTGCCTTTTCCCCCTATTTCTGTTCACAACTAGACACATATGGTTGTTGGCAAGCTTCTCTGTACCTACTCATGTGTTCTCTTTGGGTTTTACTCTTGGAGGTGTTTGTCCTGAAGGAACTTGATTGCTTGCCTTGATCATTCCCTGGCTAACAACTTACTTGTTCTTATAATAGCCACTCAGACTGCCCTTTTTGTTTTCAAATTTTCCTGCTGGTCTTTCTTTCAAGAAGTTCAATTCAACCTTTAGGCACCTCAGAAGAAAAATGTGGCTGTCTACTTCCAAAAAAATGTCATTGAGAATCCTATGGAACACAGTTCTAACCTGATACAAATGAGGTCCCCAAGAGTCAGAACTGGGTCAATAGTGACTGGTTTTCATTTATTTAAGAATTCTTTCTCCAATCAATTTATTTGAAAAAAATTAAAGACATTCTATTAACTCTATGGAAATATAGCATTGTGATTAAAGTTTGAGAGAAATCCTGGCATTGGACAATCAGGTCACTTCAAAATTGATCCAAACCAAGCAGCTTGCAAGGCCGTACATTCTTTAAAATTTTTCTGCTGACTATTTATTTGGAAATTTCAAAGTCCAGAAGCACTTTCACGTCAATTACCTTTGAGATTAAAGAACACATGTTACTTCTTTTCTGTCTTCAAATATATATATGTATTTATATGCTTCAATAATA
>NW_006408593.1:15639900-15643066 GCF_000296735.1 Chrysochloris asiatica | reverse complement strand
GATGGGCCTACATGGACCACACACATTGTGGACAGAAATTCCCAGAAACCTGCCTGACACGTGGCATGGAGCTTGGAAGAACTAGGTGATTAGTTGATTTCTATTGTTATAAGTAAAAGAGACACTCAGGCTAAAGGGTATCTTTCCTCACTCTCAACACTCTTAGGATGTAGAGCAGAGGTAGCACCACTGTCAGACCAGGTACAGGTGAGCACTAATAAGGCCCACACATAGCCCAAGACCAAGAATCAACAAGGGAACATTTTTAAACTCAGATTTCTGAACTGGAGCTATATGATTCAAACTCAGCATGTCTAGTAAACCAGTGAAATGCAATCCTATGAAAAAAATAAAGATCCAGCCTACACAAGGCATATGATTGCCAGACTACTCAAATGTCTGTAGGCTCTGAGCCACAGTGCCAGGATTAATTCATTGGGGTCAAATAGGAGACTCAGGATTTTCCTGGTTGACTCAATGGATGACAAAGATTATGGAAGAGAAACCTGAAATGGAGAAATTGGAAGTGACCCATTGATCTAAGGTTGCTGCTGCCTGATCTTTAGCAATAGTAGTTTTAGCTTTAACTATTGAGCAACACGGAGAGCTAGTGCAGCAGAATAGAGTCATGATATGATCTTAGTTAAGTGTTTAAAGAACAACTCTACCTGTTGTGCTGAAGATAGATTTTTGGAGTAGTGGATGTAAACCACCCAGAAGACACTAGAGACTTCCCAATTCCAGGTGTTACAGAATTTAGAAAATAATGCAGAAGGAACTCCATGATGTTGAAGCAAGAACATAGTTCTACTTTCCCAGGGTTAAGGGTTGTTTTTGCTAAGTGCTGTTACACTGGTTCCAACTCATAGCCACCCTCTATAGGGATTCCAAGTTGGCTGTTGGTTGGTTTGAACCACCAACCTTGTAGTTCAAACTGACCTTGAGGTCCAGTGCATTATCCTGTAGTTACACACCAGGACTCCAAGTATAAAGCAATGCTATCTAAACTATCACTTCATCAAGCATATTAACATATAGTGAGAGTGTAAGTCACTCAGAGAAATGGGGGAAAGGAATAGTATTCCAGAGAAAGGTAATAACCCATATATGGGCAGGCACTATGACAAAAGCATACCTGGTCAGTCAAAGGAACAGAAAGGGGCCAAATGGACTAGAGGAGTTAGTGAGAAGTCCGCCATGAGAGAGGTCAGAGAGGTAGTAGGCTAACAAGATTACTGCTGCCTAATCTTTAGCCATTGTAAGGATTTAGTTTTTATTCTGAGTAACACAGAGAGCGAATGCAGCAGAATAGACTCACGATATGATCTGAGTTATGGGTTTAAAGAGCAACTCTACCTGCTGTGCTGGAGATAGATTTTAGGGGCAATGAATGGAAAGGTAGAAACAAGGAGACTAGGTAAGAAGTAATTAAAATAATCGAGGTGGAAGATGATTGTGGCTCAGAATTAGGTGACAGTTCTAAAAATGACCAAAAACCCTTGAACTTGGATTATATTTAAGATTAAGAATACAGCCAGCACAGACTTCCTGAGAGACTGGATGTGGGGAATGAAGGGAATAAATAGACCTCTTGTATCATCAATCAAGAAGGAAGATGGCATGAGTGCAGTCGGCTGGGATGGGAGTAGAACCAGGAGTACAGTTTTGGGCTTGTTCTGTTGAAGAAATCTATTTGTCATGCACATAGATGTACCATGGAAGCAGTTGAATTTCCAGGTCTCAACCTCAAGGATAAAAATGTCTGTGCTAGAGATAATTTGGAGATCTTGCTCATGGAACGATAGCATGTGAAGGAAGAGGGAGGAGAATTTAACTGGGCTAATTGCTGCTGATGGATTTAATAAGATGGTAAATGTGAAGTTTCTGTGAAATTTAGTGATGCAGGTGTCAGTGTTGACCTTGAGAGGAGTATTCTCAGAAATTGTTAGCTTTGAAGTATGACTGACGGTGTTTCTAAAAAATGGAAGGTGAAAAATGGGAGATGAACATTGTGGTGTCCTCTTGAGTTCTGGAGAAAATGAGGGAGAATGAAATGGGAGATTACAGGATGAGAGAAGTGAGGTCAAGGAAAGTTCTTTTTGTTTTTTGTTTTTTTTTTAATGACAGAGAAAGTAGATTGCTTCTTTGCTGATGTAAACAGCTCACAAGAGAGGGAGCATAGATGAAATCAGAAAAGATTCTTAGACCAGTGTCGATGTGTAAGCAGTGAGAGGATGAGGTCCCATGCAACGGTTCAGATAATTTGATGGTCTTTGGTTAGAGTCAGAGATAATGTATTTGTAACAGTAGTTAAGAAGGTCATATACAAATGGATGGAAGCTGGCAGTTCCATTGATATAGTTAGAGAAATCTGGAAATTCTCTTTTGATAGCTTAAATTATTCTAATGTGGAAACAAATTCTTGTAACGTTTTACATTAAGTTTGAGGTTTGCAGTGGTGTTTAGAAGACAGTCAGATACCTTTCTTCAAATTAAAGAATCCATGTCTTTCTACTGTACTGAAATTTTGCCTCATGAATACCAAAAACACACACTGCTCTTGAGTAGATCTAGACCCATAGTGATCCTATTTAAGGTTTATGGGACTAAATATTTATAAAAATAGTCACTCTCAATTTTTTTCTTCCAAGGAGTCACTAGTGGGTTTGAACCACCAACTTTCAACTTAGCAGCCTACTATGAGGCCAGGTCTCCTTCAGAGACTCTATAGGACAGAGTGAAACTTCCCTATAAAGTGTGAAGAATTGTGATCCTCATAGAAATAGATTGTCACAATGTTCTCAGTTTGAGCTGCATTTAATCATGATGCCACCAGGGTTCCTTAGTAAAGTTTCTAGCTAATATAAATGGGAATTCTGTTCCTGAGAGGGAAGGAAAGACAGATGTCATCAGACGTTAAGGACTGGGTTGTGTCTTTCAAGATATGTAGTGTAAATCCTAACCACAATACTTGTGGTTATAACTCCTCTTGGGGACAGGTTTTCTTAGGTATGTTAATGAGAATTAGGATAGGATGTATTTTAAGTCCATTTATTTTGAAATATAGAAGAACACATTAAGTATGAAACAAAGCAAGCAGGATTAAAAAAGAATAACACAACAACACAACTCTACTGCCATTGAGTCCATTCTTATTCATAGTGAC
>NW_006408593.1:15637777-15638905 GCF_000296735.1 Chrysochloris asiatica | reverse complement strand
AACAACAATAATTCTATATATTTCAAAGGCATGGGATTATACAGTGTTTATCCTTTTGTGGTTGATTTAGTTCACTCCTCATAATGTTTCCCAGTTTCAGCCAGATATCAGTATTTTACTTCTTTTCAGGTGAGGAACACTGGTACTATACCATATTCTGGTTATCTATCTGAAACTACCTTTAACAATGATAAATTTGTTCAGCAGATTATAAAAATATTAAGGTTTAGGATGTCAATATGTTCCCTCCAGTTAGTAAATTCTAGAAAGGAAATTAAAAAATGATCATCATAAGGTTCTTAAAGGGACCAATATTCTCACACTGTCAGATGCCTTTTATTCTTCTTTGACACAGTGCAAGGAAAATAAATGGATAAAATGAATCCAGGTATTTAACTGTAAAATACTGTGATCAGGCAGCAAAAGACATGTTCTATTGTTGACATAACAAATGTTAAGTGAAATGTATTTGCAAAGGTTTGATACCAATATCTGGAGTCATCTGTAATCCTATGAAAGATTTCCCTTTTGGTTGTTATTCCAAAAGACTTATTTTCATGTCCATGTTATTGTTTTCAACTTCCTGCTATTGTTAACTGTCATTGGGTCACTTCTGATTCATAGAGACTCTGTATAGGGTTTCTTAGGAGAGGCTGGTAAGTTTTACTTTCAACCTTGCTTTTCAAATCCACCTTATGGTCCAGTGTTTTATCCTACAGCACCCAAATAGAGGATTCCCCTGTACCAGGATCTTGTCTACTTTAGTAATCTCACCACCCCACATATCATGATCTTTTTAACTTTACCACCTACTGGTTCCTACTTTAGGATTTCAGCACAAGCATTAAAAACAATAACAACAACAACAACAAAAAAACACTTTTGGCCTGAAATGCTCTTTCCACTGACATGGAAATCTCTGACTTATCATTCAGATTCCACTCTACAAATCACCTCTCAAAAAGCCCAATGTGTATCTCATAAGAATGCTCATCCAGTCCCCAATACATTGCTGCATTGCAATTCTCTGAGAGTCAGGCATGGCTATAGGACTTTATTCATAGAATGTAAGCTGACATCTTTGCTCTTCAACACTTTAAAAACGTCTTGTGCAGCAGATTTGCCTAA
>NW_006408593.1:15634798-15636562 GCF_000296735.1 Chrysochloris asiatica | reverse complement strand
GTTCCAACCCATAGCGACCCTGTACAGGGTTTCCGAGGGTGTAAATCCTTACGGGAGTAGAAAGCCTCATCTTTCTCCCGCGAAGCGGCTGGTAGTTTCGAACTGCTGACCTTAAGGTTTGCAGCCCGATTCGTAACCACTACGCTACCAGAGCTCCTTATGTATATGCATATGTATATGTATATGTATATATATGTATATGTATTTTCCCTAGTTGTTCCCTACTATTAAACTTGAAAAGGTTAAAAGACAACAAATAAGACACTTTGAAATTGATATATTTTCAGTAGTGTTCATTAGGCATCTCCAGGGTGGTGGGGCCAGTGCCTGAGTGGAGCAGAAAAGTTCAAGTTTCAAGTCCACACAGAGTTTCTTAAATGAAAGACGTGAAAATCTACTTCTAAAATAGCAACCCCTGAAGACTAAGAGGAAAACAGTTCCACTCTGGTAGCTATGGGTCTCTCATGAGTCAGAATGGATTCCAGGACATTTGAGTTAGGTGACTGGGAGTTGCTGAGCTCCTGAATTTACATCAAAGAAGAATAAACACAAGCACTACCCTGGTGGGGATTACAATATTGGAAAAGAGAGAAAATAAAAGTGTACTTGTTTAATTATAAAGTAAATTTAGCATTTATCTTAGGGATGAAGAACTAGAGAATTGCAAGATACAAACCCTTAATAAAGACTTTTTGAGGATGTGAACACTCTTCTGAAAATGAAAGAGAGGAAGAGATAGAAGGATTCAGTCAGACAAAACACCTTGGTAGGAAGATCCCAGCAAAAAGAAGAGTGAAAATAAAATTCATGAATTGGGAAAGGCTTCAATTATCCAAAAACATATTGAAAGAAAGAAAATTGAAGGAAGCAAGATAGATAAGAGAAGGTGATGAGAACCTTGTGAGAAAGACAAAAAAAGTATAAAATGATATTGGATAGGAAGAAAGAGCCAAGGAAACAAAGAAAAAAAATCTAATAAAAGGCTACCAGATCTTTATAAGAAAGAGGATGGAGCACAAAAGTCATTGGAGAGGTGTGCAGTAGGCATAGCACTGGAGTATCTTAAGTGGATTTGTATGCTTAAAAGATGCCTCTGGGTGTTGTGTGTGCAAGAGATTGGAGTGGTTGGGAAGGGTTAGAACTTGATGTATTTTTAGGGGGAAAAAAATTGTTCTTGTAATCGTCAACTAGTATTTGTTTTTTTCATCCAAAGTTTCTTCATGGCATTTTTCACCTCTGCATTCCTCAGGGTGTAGACCACAGGATTTAACATGGGTGAAACAATGTTAAAGGAAACAGCCATTGCCTTGTCTATGGGGTAAGTAGCCACAGGTCTCATGAATAAGAAGATACATGGCACAAAGAATAACATGATCACCATGAGGTGTGATCCACAGGTTGAGAAGGCTTTGTGTCGCCCTTCAGAGCTGTCAGACTTCAGGGAGCAGAGGATGAACATGTAGGAGATAATGAGGATAAGAAAAATGGCCACACACATCACCCCACTGTTAAGTATGACCAAGAGACCCAGGACATAAGTATCCATGCAGGCCAATTTCAATAATGGAAATAAATCACACATAAAGTGATCAATTATATTAGGACCACAGAAAGGTACTTGGTACATGAAGAGAAGCTGTATTGTTGCGTGCAGAGACCCTCCAACCCAGGCTCCTCCGACCAGCACATAGCACACACGAGGACTCATGATGGTCATGTAGTGTAGTGGTTTACAGATGGCCACATAGCGGTCATAGGCCATCA
>NW_006408593.1:15629935-15634613 GCF_000296735.1 Chrysochloris asiatica | reverse complement strand
GTGGCCACATACATGATCAGAAATACAGCAGAGAGTATTTTCCTCAGCTGTGGATTCTGTGTAAGACCCAAAAGAATGAATTCAGTCACATTTTTTTGCTTTTCCATTTACTGTAGGCCGATGAAAGCATATATCTATGATTGGGAAAATCTGCAAGAATAATATTTTCACATGTAAAAATATTGTTAATGCAACACTTGCTAATTCAATATTTTTGACATTTACAATTCAGTGAGGCCTGTTATATCAATCAAGTACAATCTTCATTAATATTCATGTCAAATTTTTAATCACCATAACAGGAACTCCTCAATGCTTCTTAAGTAATAATTTCCCTTTTCTCCCTCTTGTCTACTCCTGGAAACTACTATTAAACTGATCTTCGTATATTTGTCTATTCTAGGTATTTCATAGTTCATGTTAAAGGACATAAGACATGAAAAACTTATAGTACTTTTAACTGATAAACACTTGTTGTGTCAGGCATTTTTTATTCCTGGTCTCACCGTGTGTCCTATCTTTTCCTCAAACCAGCTGTTCACAATTATAACCTCACAGTAGCTTGACCCTACAGACTCCCTCAACACCTCCTCTCACAAACACATTTCTTGCTTTTTGCTGGTAAACTTGCTGCTTGTATAGTTCAGAGACCCTGCTACATCATCCTGATGCAAATACACTTGGAACTGTGAGTGTGTCCACATCCTACAGGGAAAACTTTGACCAAAATGATACTGGAGCCTGTGGATAACCAACTTAACACAATCTTGAGTTAACATCCTTTCCTTTCCTGTTTCACTATCCCAGTTCCTCCATTCTGTCTCAAAAAATAAACTACCAAGTGTCTTAGCCTCTGCTTCTTGACAACCATACTAGGATGATGACCTTTATATAGACACACCCAAGACCTTGAAAATTTTCATGTGAATTGTTACCTATTTAATGTATTTGTGTTGTTGTTGCTGCTGTTAAGTGTTATTGACTTGGTTCTGATTCATAGTGACACTGTATAGGGTTTCCGGTGAGCAGCTGGGAAGCTTGAACCACCGACCTTGTGGCTCAAATAGAATTTGAGGACAGATTCTAGTGCTGGTCATTTTAAGGCACCACAGCGTGACTCCATAATGTGCTAGTTGGAAAGCTTACAAGACAGAGAGGTCACATTCCAAGGGCTCTCTACTTACTAAGGTCTAGCCTCTGCTCCTTTCATCTATATTTCTTGCTTCTTTTTCAAATTGGTTTCGTGTTGGTTTGTTTAAAATTATTGTTATTGTTGCTATTGTTAAGTCAGTTCAGAATCAAAGCAACCCTAAATACAAGAGAATGAAATTCTACCCAGTCCTGTGCCAGCCTCACAATTGTTATGTTTACACATATTGTTAGAGCCACTGAGTCAATCTATATAGTTAAGGAGTTTTGTCCTTTAAAATGACCATCTGCTTTACCAAGTGTGATGCTCTTTTCCATTGACTGTTCCCTGCCTGTATGTCTTTCAAAACAGATTTGTTCATTCTTCTGATAGTCCATGGTATATTCAATATTCTTTGCAACACCATATTTCAAAGACATCAATTCTTCAGTCTTCCTTATTAATAGTACAATTTTGCATGCATATGAAGTGATTGAAAATACCATGAATTGACTAAGCACACCTTAGCCTTACAGGGTCATCTTTGCTTTTTAACACTTAAAATAAGTCATTTGCAGCATGGCTTCTACTTCCATGGGAGGTGATTTTGGAACCCAATAGATTTAATCCTTGGGAGGTGATTTTGGAACCCAATAGATTAAATCCTTGGGATCAATCTATTCTCTTTGATCATGTTATTGCTTATTGGTCCAGTTAATATCATATCGCTACAATTCACATATCCCATATCTCTAACACTCAGTGAGTTCTTACTATGTCTTGGGCAGTAGGACATCCTATTAGGTATTTCTTCAGTACAGACAAAATACTGAAGCTTCTCAAAAATACAAGCTCAAGCCATCAATTTGATTCTGACCTATTGTGATCTTATATAGTTTCTAAAGTTGTAAATATTCGTGGGAGCAGAAAGCCTCATTCATCTCCTGCAGAGCAGCTGGTGGGTTTAACATGCTGACCTAGTGGTTGGCGGTGCAGTGCTTATCCTACAGTGACACCTGAGCTCTATATATTTAAGATTCTCATTTTTGAGTTTACCATGTGGGTTCCAACTAACAGAGATGACAGTTAACAACAACAAGTAAGACGTTCTGGTCAGTGCTGTAAGAAAAGTGCTGGAGCCGTAACCATAAAGATTGGTGGTTCAAACCCATAAGCTTTTCCTCAGAAACCATATATAGGGTCGCTATGAGTCAGAACGGACTCCACACGATAGGGTTTCCAAGGAGCCTCTGATGGGTTTGAACAGTAGACTTTGCAGTAGCAGTCTAGTGCTTATCCTACAATGTCATGCTAGGACTCCACTGATGGGTTGTTGTGGTTGCTATGAGCCTGGTTTCATCAAATCTCTTCTGACTTATAGCAACCTTGTAAAGGGTTTCTAAATAGCAGGTGGTATGTTTGAACAACCACCTGTGTGGTTAGCAGTCTAGTGCTTATCCTACAGCACCACACTAAGACTCTATATGTATGAGAGAAAGGCTAACAGAGACAATGATAAAATAAATGGTGTAAAATGCTTACCTTTGGAGAACTTGGTTAAGGGACATACTGGAATTCTAGTACTATTTTATAATTTTGTTCAAGTCTGAAATTTTATCAAAATGAAGAGCTAATCACAAAATAAACTTTTACAAGATCCTAAAATAGACATTGGTAACAAGTCAATATCAACTCATGATGAACACATTATAAATAGCTAAACCCTGGACTGCTGACTCATAGCTGAGGCAGTAGAACCCACCAAATGACTCCAAGGGAACATGACAGTTTGCTACCTTACAGAATACAGCTTAGGAAACCCTATGGGGCAGTTCTACTCTCTCCTATAGGGTCACTATTTGTCAGCATGGACCAAACAGAAATGGATATATACACATATTAAAGTGCATATAGTTCAATGATGTAAGTTTGTACTTGTATTTCAATATATAATAGAGAGAACAGAATAGAATGAAAGCATAGAAACAGAAACATTTTCTAAAACTGTCCTCATCATACCAAGTATTCCCATCCCTTTCCTTTCTACAAGCATATCTCTGAAACATATATGGTGTTGTTAAGTGCCAGAGAATCCATTCAGACTCACAGCAATCCTGGATCGGGTTTCTGAGGAGCTGCTGGAGGGTTTGAACTGTTAACATTATGGTTTGCCATCCAGTTTTGATCCTACAGAGCCACACCAGAAATCTAAAGCACAAATACACTTTCTTTTATTTGCTGATTTTCATGTGTGCTTGTTGTTGTTGTTGTTGTTGTTAAGTGCCGTCGAGTCGGTTCCGACCCATAGCGACCCTGTACAGGATTTCCGAGGGTGTAAATCTTTACGGGAGTAGAAAGCAGCTGGTAGTTAGAGGCCAAAAAACAGAAGCCTAAGTTTTGATATTGTGCCAACGGGAATCAAAGTAAACAAAGCTAAACATAAAAGGTTGGAAGCTTTAAGCTTCTCACCCTGAGATTATATCTGTGTAAACACATAAGACAAACAGGTGAATTATTAATGCATTTTAAGAGAATTTCAAAATAAAAACTCAAATTAATAAGAACACGTTTCACACTTTAGTAACATTTAAAATTACCTCCAAACACAGTCTGGGGTCCTCTCTGTGACTTCTGAGAATCTGGGCAGTAGTCTAATGGGCACAGTAGGTAGAAGGTAGAAGAATCTTCAGAGTCTAGGTTCACATCAGAGAGACCAAAGGGCTGACTCCATCCAGGATTTATTCATGTGTTGCTTCTTGTACAAAAAAGCTAGAAATCATGACATGTAAGTGCTCCAACTTCATTGTTCCAACTGTAGAGGCAAGCAAATCAGGGCTTACAGAGGCAGCAAATAATCCTATCACTTATTGGGAAATTGTTTTGATAACACTTAACATCCAACAATAGACTGTTTTGTAATTTTAAAGAGAAATTTAAAATAGATATGTTAAGTGTTAAAGAACTTATATAGGAAACATTTGTGGTTTACTGAGTGATTTGAATTTCCTCTAAATGGGAAAGACTACCAAAAAGCAGCCAGGAAAGCTGTTTAAGAAATCATTTCAAACCATCTGACTATATTGTCACCTTAATCTGACAGCTGTTTAGAAACCATGTTTTAGAAGACGCATCATTAATAAGGTGTCTTCCTCTGGGTAATAGTTTTGTACTAAAAACAATGGAAGTGTACCAGCTTGCATCATTGCAATTGCTTCCCTTTGAGGGCGGGTCTTTACTGACTGAGGAGCTAATCACCATGCAGTGGATTTCCATCAACTCCTGAAGTGGTAGGTTGTACCCAGGGATTGAGTATCACAGAAGTTAGGCCAACCTGATGCTCCACAAACACAAAATCAGAGCACAGTGTTAAGCATGTAACTTCAGAACTTCAATAATGATCCATGTGTTTGATAAGACAAATTAAAACTATATATAAGGAGCTCTGGTAGCGTAGTGGTTACGAATCGGACTGCGAACCTTAAGGTCAGCGGTTCGAAACTACCAGCCGCTCCGCGGGAGAAAGATGAGGCTTTCTACTCCCGTAAGGAT
>NW_006408593.1:15625279-15629531 GCF_000296735.1 Chrysochloris asiatica | reverse complement strand
ATGTACATGTGTATATACACATATAAATATATATAATATTAATCTATCTTATCAAATATGTATAGTATTTATCTTATCAAAATATATAGTATTAATCTATCTTATCAAACACACACACACACACACACACATATATATATGTTGTTGTTGTTATATGCCATTGAGTCGATTCCAACCCATAGGGACCCTGTACAGGGTTTCCAAGGGTGTAAATCTTTATGGGAGTAGAAAGCCTCATCTTTTCTCCTGCAGAGCGGCTGGTAGTTTCGAACCGCTGACCTTAAGGTTCGCAGCCCGATTCGTACTTAACCACTACGCTACCAGAGCTCCACATATATATGAATATATTCTTGGCCTTCTAGCAAGTACAAGGATTGAAATTTTCTATCAACTAACCTAATGATTATTTCACTTTGTAGGACTTCCATCAAAATTATATCTCAACTAACTTTGTATATTTCAAATTCAAGAATGAAAGACCCTTTTTAGCCTTTACATTTGAAGAATTTGTTCAAAGATTATAATTGGAATTCTTGTACTATTCTTTTTTTATATATCCATTTTTAATGCATTTTAATTTTGCTTTAAAGTACAGATGATAATCAGTAAGTACATGATTTGTTGCACAATTTTTTAACTACACTTTTTTTTAAAGCTTTTATTGTGAATTGAGTCAGAGTTTACATGGGTGAACACTCATCCTATATTATTTCATTTCATTGTAATGATTATAATCCCCTCCAGGCATCATTATTCAATATTATTTGCTTCTATCTCCTTTGTTTTTTTGTTGCTGTTGTTGTTTGTTTGTTTTGATGTATACAAAAACACTCAGGAATATATAATTATTTAAATAATAAAAGAACACATTCTGCAAGCCTGACTCCTGGCCACCAGCACACAGCCATTCTCTTTCCATGAGTATGGAGTCCTAAAATGCTCTATCTCTTGATGTCACCATCTCTGCCTCCATCTCTGGGTTTGCTGCATCTCTGGTTAAGATCCCACATGCTCTTCTCCTTTGATAGTCCTAGGGTCCTCTGTTCCTAGAATGTTAGATTAACTACTTTCCGTTGTATGCTACAAAACTTCTACCTTGAGAGTTGTGACAATTGCAATTATTCATCATAACAATTACTCACTATTGAATCATAAGAATCTATCCCTGAATTGGCTTGATGGTGGATTACAGGGATGCGCCAAGCAGACCTTTGTCAGAAATAGTACAAAATACCGACAAAGCAGATACAAGGGATGATCCTGGAACTCTAAACTACATATAAAGGGATATTTATGAGTATCAAAGGATTACTGTAAATAGAATTTGTAGCAGATGTAGAAAAATGGTGCTTGATGAGTGCTGGTTTTAGGCAGATGCCCAGCACAACAATCCTGAGAAGGGTGTCGTCATCTTGAGAAGGTCGCAGTAATACTGAAGCAAAGACCTGGCCATTCTTTCATCTGCTCATTTCACTTTCTCTGTCTGTACACATCCACTCTGGTGACTAGAGGGAGTGACTGACTGAGCAGATACCCCACCCACCCTGAAGGGCTCTAATGCACATGCACCCAGATCTGCTTAGCTGTGAACTGTTTCACAGAAGCAGAAACACCTGGACTATATTGCTTCCTTTTTGTTGTTGTTGTTGTTGTTGTTTGGTCTCCCTTTTACCTTGTGGGGGGAGGGAGGGCTCTTTCCCTATGTTACCCACAGAAAGACAACAATTGAGGGCACATAGCCAAGCTAAAGTCACACACTGTAAAATCCCACCATCAGGTATAGAGCCAATACTAGCTGCTATACACTACATGCATAGCTAACACTTACTAAATTTACTATCAGTTGAGTAATAAGAGAAGTGAAAAGGGAAGACTACCTCCTGATCACACCTACCAAGAGACAATCAGAAAACTTACTAATAGAGCAACACACATTCATCTAGTTATTGAAAATGCCCAAGAAACAATAGTTCATGGCCAGAACTAAGATAGAGTAGCTGAATCAAATGAGCTAGAGGTAGTCATAGAATTTCTACTGGAAGGAGGGCAGGCTTTGGAACTGCCTGAGAAGGAATTCAGGTAAATGTTACTGAAGTGATCCAAACACTCCACAGAGGGGTTGAGAAAAATAAGGCAGAAGTGAGGAAAGTGCTATAGACACAATCAAATAAGATAAAAATTGCATTGAAAACAATTCAACACCTGCAAAAAAGGTCCAAATGACTAATACTAAAATTTTAGAAATGGACAATACACTGAAAGGGCAAAGGAGTAGAACTGAAGAGATGGAAGTCAGAACCAACAAGCTTGAAGACAAATCTCTCAATATTGCTAAAACAGAAGACCAAGGAGAAAAAAAGAATACAAAAATTTGAAGAAAGTCTAAGATTCATGTGGGACAACATGAAGAGGAAAAACCTGAAGCTAATTGGAATAATGGAATAGGAAGAATCACAGATGACTACAGAGGATATAATTGAAGAGTTTCTGTAAGAAAATCTCCCCAACCCAATGAACAACAAAAAGATAAGCATACAAGAATCTCAACAAACCCCAGGAAGAATAGACCCCAAAAGAAAAACACCAAGACATAGAATAATCAAGCTCTCCAAACTCAAAGACAAGGAGAGAATCCTGAAAGCAGCTATAGAAAAAAGGAGAGTTACTGACAAAGGCAAGTAAATCAGATTAATCTCAGTTCAATCAGCAGAAACCATGCAGGGAAGAATGCAATGGGGATATATATATAAAATACTAAAACAACAACAAAAAGAAACTGCTAACCAAGAATTGTCAATCAAGCAAAGCTGTCAATCACATACAATGGTACAATCAAAACATTTCAGGATAAGTAGAAGTTAAGGGACTTTGTCAAAGCCAAACCAGTGCTTCAAAAACATACTAAAAGGAGTTCTCTGACATAAAAACCAACAAGAAAAGACAACAACCAGAGACAGACAGATGTGACAACACCACCTGGAACTCAGCTGACAGATAAGAGTCCAGAACAGAACAAAAATGCAAGAACAAATTCAGAAGACCTTGAAGGTCAGTCTATGATTCAAACAATTATAATGTGAAAGAAGGAAAAAATATAGGAACAGATATCCAGGTGGTGAGGAGGTCAGTTAGAATGCAGGATAAAATAGACAACTTTAAATGGAGGGAAAAGTTAATAAAATATACAGTAACATCAAAGAATATTAACACTTCACAACAGAACAAGAAAATGAAAATTCTAAAAAAACATGGAAATATCAAAACTATGAAGGAACTGACAAGTAATACCACAAAAAACATGACCTCACACAGGAAGGCATGAAGAACAAAGAAACCAACAGTACCACAAAAAAACAAACATAATGACAACAAATAATTCACACTTATTGATAATTATGACCCACTATACTACCCAATATGGAGCTCTGGTAGCGTAGTGGTTACGAATTGGGCTGCGAACCTCAAGGTCAGCAGTTCGAAACTAACAGCTGCTCGGTGGGAGAAAGATGAGGCGATCTGCTCCCATAAAGATTTACAGCCCCGGAAACCCTGTTCAGGGTTGCTATGGGTCAAAACTGACTCGACGGCACTTAACAACAACAACAACAACATACTAGCCAATGCACACTTTTCAGTTTGTCGTACTATGGTGGCTTGTGAGTTGCTGTGATTCCAGAAGCTATGCCACCAGCATTTTAAATATCAGCTAGGTCGCCTACGGTGGACAGGATTCAGATGAGCTTCCAGACTAAGACAGAGGAGGAAGAAAGAATGACAAACTACTTTCTAATATTTAGTCACTGAAACCATTATGAATAGCATAGAAATACTTTCAGATATTGTGCCAGAAAATGAGCCCCTCAGATGGGAAGGCACTCAAAATGCAACTGGGGAAGAGGTGCTTTCTCAAAATCGAGTGGACTTTGATGATGTGAATGGAGTAAAGCCTGTGGGAGTAAAGCCCTCAAGACCTTCATTTGCTGATGGGGCACAATTCAAAATGAAGACAAACACCAGTAAACATCCAATAATAATTGAAACATGGAATGTATGAAGTATGAATCTAGGAAAATTGAAAATTGTCAAAAATGAAATGGAACACATAAACATCTATATCTTAGGCATTAGTGAGCTGAAATGTACTGGTATTGGCCATTTTGAATCTGACAACCATATGGTTTACTATGCTGGAAATGACAAATTGTAGAAGAATGGTGTTGCCTTCATTGTCAAAAGGAACATATCCAAATCA